>NW_014577230.1:448384-456680 GCF_000485595.1 Priapulus caudatus
ATGGATGGATGGATGGATGGATGGATGGGATGGATGGATGGATGGATGGATGGATGGATGGTATGGATGGGTGGAGATAGGATGGATAATGGATGGATGGTAGAAATGGATGGATGAATGGATGGTTGGATGGATAGATGGATGGATAGGATGGATGGATGGATGGATGGATGGATGGATGCGATGGATGGATGGATGAAGATGGATGATGGATGCGATAGATGGATGGATGGATGGATGGATCTGATCGATGGATGGATGCGATGGATGGAGGTGGATGGATGGATGGATGGATGGATGGATGGAGATGGATGGATGGATGGATGGATGCATGGATGGGATGGATGGATGAGGATGGATGGATGGATGATGGATGGATGGATGGATGGATGATGGATGCGATGATGGATGGATGGATGATGAGATGGTGGATGGATGGATGGATGGTGATGAGGTGGATGGATATGGATGGATGGATGGATGATGGATGGATGGATGGATGACATAGGTAGATAGGCACATAGGTAGATAGGCACATAGGCAGGCACGCACATAAGTAGGTAGGCACATAGGTAGGTAGGCACATAGGTAGGCACGTACATAGGTAGGTAGGCACATAGGTAGGTAGGCACATAGGTAGGCACGCACATAGGTAGATAAGCACATAGGTAGGTACGCACATAGACAGGCACGCACATAGGTAGGTAGGCACTCGGGCAGGTAGGCACGCAGGCACGCAGACATGAAGGCGTGCAGACAGGAACGCAGGCAGGTAAGCGCGCAAGCAGGCTGGCACGCAGGCAGGCTGGCAGCCTGAGCCTGGGCGGTTGCAACGCGATGCAATGTTGGAAAAGAAAGCTGGGAATAAAGACAGCGAGAGAAAGAGCGAATGCCCCCGCGCGCGCGCGCGAGAGAGAGAGAGAGATGCGAGAGGGCCTCACTTTACACGTCTGCGGTAGCACGGCATTGTAATGACAGGCAAGGCCACTCACGACTCGACACAAGCACCTTTCGAGAGTTTATTACTCACTGCGGGGCGTTTATTAAGTGCGGGTTCTCTTTAAGCGCTGTATTGTGAGAGGCCGCCGAGCTGTTGCTGAGAGCCACGGCTAAGCTAATTGCGCCCCGTCGCTTCCGGGCACGGCCGACGATGTGACGTCGCCTGCGTGCATTGTGCGCTCCTATGAATTCCGCGTTTCCCTCGCAGCGTGCATTAAGTCTCAACACGTTCGCGACTACTCCGAGCAGACTCGGCAGCTGTGTATCGCCGCGTGCGCCGCGGCGGCTCTCGGTTGGCGGCAGTGTTCGACGGATGAGGAATGGCAAGCGTATCTAAGAATTTTTTCGCCGAATGCAATTACATCATTTGAATTTGCTTGTTCGAATTCGTCGCGCATTCTTGTTCTGCTGCGCATGTTGTTCTCGATTTGCGGTATTATCGTCATACACTGTAGCACACGCAGTTATGCTGGAGCCGAACAGCCGTGACCCCATAGTCTCTATTGCTCATGCGCGGGAATGTATATCGAATGCAAATGAGAGAGAATGGGGAAGAGACGCAGATAGAGACGGAGATAATGACAGAGACAGGGGAAGAGCGAGGTAAATAGAGAGAGAGAGAGAGAGAGAGAGAGAGAAAGAGAGAGAGAATGTGTGTGTGTGTGTGTGTGTGTGTGTGTGTGTGTGCGTGTGTGTGTAAGCGAAAGAGAAAGCGAGAAATAGAGAAAATAGATAGAGAGAGAGAGAGAGAAAAAACGAGAAAAAGAAGGAGAGAGAGAGAGAGAGAAAAAAAGAAGGAGAGAGAGAGGGAGGGGTGAGAGAGGGGGAGGAAGAGGGATTAGACTGACGAGATATATAGGGCGAGGGCATGTTGCGAGCTAAGAGGTATAGAACGTTGCTGAACGAGTTATAGAACGAGAGTTGTCGAGAGCAAAAGAAACGTGGCGGCGCGTCGATCTTTGCTTTCACTCGCCCACCAGGGGGCCGCTTACATCGCCTACCGCCGTCACTACCAGCGTCCTGTGCGCCTTAGGGTCGGATCCGGTTACTCGCAATACTAGATCCGCAAACCTCTGTTCATGTTTTTTCCTCGAGGCGCGAGAAAAACAAACGGACTAAGTGTGAATTTTAATGACTATACCTACGTATAATCCCAATAATTGTCGCTAAAACTAACCCTTATGGATCACCGATTAGGTCAAATTATTCAGGTTGCAGTAGACCTCTCGCTGCAATTAAACTAGAAAATTACATCAATAGAAAAACGATATCGCTGCATAGTAGTAATGCGTGAGTGATTGTGAAGGTATGGCACAGCTGTAACAACAGGCAGAACTCGTGTGGGGGGTAAATTTCACCACACAAGCAGCCCAACGTTGACATGGCTATACAATTCATCCAGGCGATCATCAGTGCATTACAAGCCATTTGATAATCGTTATAATTTTGTACAGTAGTGGTGCGGGCTCTATGAACGGAAGCATTGTTACCATTATTATTACTGTTATTATTATTATTATCATTATTATGAGTATTCTCATCATCATCATCACCATCAATTATAATTCCAATTATACGCTGTCCGCATAGGTCGTAAACATTAGACTATACCACTATTAATAAGAACACTTGCGAACTACGGTTATGCAGAAAATCGTTTCCACGTATCAAAATTATCGATAATGTCGAGTTAGTTTGTATTTAATGTTAATAGAGATGTACTGACACTATATAATATGTCTTCCGAGTTTTCATTTATATATACCAACCAACACACATATTGAACCAGGCAGGACCTCTTTTACTGTGCCCGCCAGGAGCGCTGCTGTGCTGGAAAAATATTCCGCATCGTGGCGCCTCTTGTTATTACATGGGTGTTCTGGTTCGACTGGCCGCTAGGGTGACGGCGAGGCGACCGAACCCCGGATTGAGCAGCTGTGTAAGCACGTTAGACGCGATTAATTTCCCCGGGAGTATTTGCTAAAAACTTGCGAAATGAAAACCAAACTGCTTTCCTATCTGATTGCGTCTCAGCGGGCAGAGCGCAAATATGTTTTCGTTCGAGCCGCGAACAAACAGCGGGAAGCGCAGGGGTTTTCGTAAGCATTTCGATCCTCGTTTTTATGACGAAGAATCGAAGTCAGTTTGTTTCTACTCCTCTAATGTGCTGCGCTAGATTACGCCATCGGTCAACTCCATGAAGCTAACCCATGAAGCCCTTCCAACCGAAACCGAACCATACCCCTAAACCTAACCGTAACCTTAACACTAACCCTAACGCTAAACTCAAAAATAATCTTAACCTTAACTTTAACAGCAATCCTACCCCTAACTCTAACCTAACCTTAATCCTAAACCTAACCTTAATCCTAAACCTATGCCTAGCCCTAAGCCTAGGCGTAACCTAACTCTAACAGCAACCCTAACTCTAAGCGCAACATCTGGCCATATTATAGCTAGTGTACTGATGTTGACTGATTCTTTTCCAGTTCATTTCTTTCTAGTCCTGCGTGGACCTAAAAGGTACAGCCCCCTTATGGACTCCTCTCCTCACAGGACGGCCTCCCATAGGTTACTCTCTTCACGTGACTGCCCTTCCTTTACTTCCCATACGTACACAGACTCCACCTCACAATCAAGACAATGCAATCTGATGATTTCTCGCCAAGTATTTTTCGCCACACAGACGTCCTACAGGACTCTTCCGCCCGCCTTCTCTTACTCCCCCTCTCTTTGCAACTGCACGATTTTTTATACGTAGGCCACTCCCTTATATATATATATATATATATATATATATGAATATATATTCCGCATATATGAATGACTCTTCCCCGTGCGTTCTGCTCCCCATGCGTTCTCTTCCAAGTTTCGTTCAGCCGGCTTGTTGACTTGCCACGTCATTTCGACAGTCGCAACTCCACGCCGACTTTCATCGGCGGGTAGCGAGGTTCGTGCTGCATCCTCCGCCGCTATCTGCTGACCAGTCGACAGTGAACGATTAAGTCTCCGTGCAGTGATTAAGAGGGACCACAGCGCGGCCAATTGGCAATGCTACGGTGAACGATTAAGCCTCCAATGATTGGATAAGATTTGCGAGGAAGCAAGGCAGCATTCTGGTCGACAGACACACGCACGTTCTCACCGCGCTGTGGCACCCCTGCCAGGCGCGGATTTAGGCCGGTTTGCACCGGTTTCCAGAAACCGGTCACAGGCTGGGTATCTTCAGAATTGACCCGAAAAATTCACCAGAATGCACCAAATATAGCCTAATTTAAAAAAAAAATCCCGGGGGGCATGCCCCCGGACCCCCTAGCTGTGACTATAACTATGGAAACTGGTCACCCAAACCCTCTTGATCCGCCCTTGCCTGCTACCGTGATTGGGAAACCATATGAGATGCAGGGCGGTTGCGAAATGCGCCTGCTTTCGTCTGCTCTCATAGGCTACATAATACTGTCTAATAGTCATGACTAATTACACCGGTGGTCCTGTCCAACATATTAAGTGAATTATGGCCGCGCTGCTTAGCCTCTATGCTATGCGAGGAATTATGGTGGAGAGGAAATGCTTAGGAAAGGTCGTAGCTGTCGGCTAAGCCAGAACACGTGCTCTCTGAGACATTTGGGCATCACAGAGAGGCACGATAGCATCAGGAGTGTATAATATAGATATATATATATATATTGTACACTCCTGGTAATATAACAGTAATATAACAGGGGCGCTTTTGAACTGCTATGGATCTATAAACTAGTTCAAAGTCGATTGACTAATCACTGTGCATATTCCATGACGTAACAGCGATAGATAAATGTGCTAGGCAATGTGATGCAAAGAGCCGGTATGCAAAATCAAATATATTTCTTTAGCAGTCGTGACTATTTGGCATTTTATGATAGATTGTAATATATGTATCTGCACAAAATATAGATAGACTGATTATGTGATTTTGAATTGTTGTGGAAGCAGTTTTGATAGCCGCATGGCGAAGCGGATTCAATGATGGTGACGGTGGTGGAAGGATTTGGCAGCGATGATATCCACAGATAACTACTGAGGAACCGAATATGCGACTCCTTAGTGTTCTATTATAAACCTATTCATATATTTCATTCGTACATGCGGGTCGTAACTCCGGGCGTAGCCACAAATCGTGTTCTGACGCAGGTCTGGCACATAACATCTCATATCTGACACAATATTTCAGAGTTCGATGTTCATTGTCTCGTGTCTTAAACATTATAGCCTTGCTCCGAGATAAATTCCCCGGCTCTGAATAAATCGGAGCAGCTACATCTAAGCGTGCGTGCTCGTCATGGACAGTATTGATTACAGAGGGCAAGCACGGCTCGGTGTAACTGAAGTGAAAAACTGGTCATTCTCTGACGTACGCTATCCCTCCAGAGCAGGCCGCGCTTTTCTGACGGACTTCGTGTCAATAAATCAATGCCGGAACAGATTCTCACATGTTGGCTTAAGAGGTCCGGGAGGACGAGGCGTAGTCTGTCACGCAGTTATATCCCGCAACATGCATATCCCCGAGAAGGCGACCACGCGGAGGAGAGGAGAGAGGATACGCATCTGCGAGCATATAACCACGTATACCTCGAAGAGACCCGCTCACATACTACCCCTACTACCATTCACGTATTGCACACGTCCGCACCATAGAAATATATAGAGACATGCACTAGTATTATTTCTATGGTCCGCACACACGCTAGCACGCACGCTCGCCCGCGCGCTTGTACGCACGCACGCACACATGCTTACACAGTAGCACGCACCCACGCACGCACGCACGCACATATGCTCACACCCTAGCACACACAGACGCACGCTCGCACGCACGCACACATGCTCACACACTAGCACGCACAGACGCCTGCACGCTCGCACGCACGCATGCACGCACACATGCTCACACATAGCACATACGCTCGCCAGCACGCACGCACGCACGCACGCACGCACGCACACATGCTCACACACTAGCACGCACAGACGCCCACACTTGTTTGCCTGTGATGGCACAGTATGTCGGAGCGGCGACTATCTTGGCTGCACGGAAAAAATGGCGGCATCAAACTTGCAAAGCCAAATTGCCACTTTACACTGACACCGCCGTCCGTTATCTCGTGAGACCCACAATAAAGCGGGACTGTTTGTCACCACCTAATGCCTTATTAGCTTTCCTTGCATGCGGTCAAATACCCATCTCAGAAAAGATTTGGCGGTGCACGGCCTTCATCGACGACAAACGCTGCATAGAAATGCGATCAAAACTCCCAAAGAACGAACCTGGAATGACCTCCAGTAAGTGAACTATGGGCTATATACCATCACATCATGCTAAAGATCTTTACGAAAGGCAATCGCCATGAGATCGCACTACAGTGGACGCTCATGCGCATTACACGGTCACCATATATGCACTGGAGCATATCTAATACATATATTACTACTGAAAAATCAGCAGGCAATCACTTGACTACTTAACCTAGTGCAATGTCTTTTTAATACCAAGAATCATGGCAGAGATGTGTTTCGGAAAATGATCGCTAATGTAAGGGTCAAGCATGCCAGAAAACTTATGATTACGTGATCCGGAGTAAGCCGGAGTAAACTGATCATTTAAAAATTAAATCATAAAAAATAAAAAATAAATCATCTTAAATCATTAAAAGATTTAAATCATTTAACCGGAGTAAAATGATACATTATCATTACATTATAGTATACATTCTATTTACAGTATTATTTTACCTCAGCTATCATTAGTGTTATGAATATTATTATTATCATCATCGTCGCCGTCATTATCATCATAAATTTTTATCATGTATTAAATAACGCGTGATAAGGTGTCTTCGCATGTGTGGCCACGGAATTCGCAGAAAATGGAATCCCTGGCTATGGACGGCCACCCAGCGTCCCCGCCTGCACAGCACGCCGTCGAGGCATCGCCGACGCGCGGTTAGAGTAAAATAATACAGCGATCTGACTGCTAGGAAATGAAAACAAATGGTTTCACGAAGTAATTAGCGATGGCAGCAGTCGATTCGCTGACGATATCCCGGCCGCAAAAAGGCCGAAAATACAGAGCGGTGTGGAGTAGTGGGCATCATTTATCACCATTATGCTGCGGTGCTGCTGAAAGCTTGACAAGTCTTCCCCATCTGCTTGTCCTCCATCGAGTAAATTCTTCTGCGCCTTAATTTGAGTCGGTATATACGTTCCGATATGTATTCCGAGAGATCGCAGTGTCGTCACACACTAATTCGTACCATACACAAACGCACAAGCGCAGGCTCACCCTCCGATGCACCCGAATTGCACGCACGTACGCAAGCACGCGCTCTCTCTTCCTCTCTCCCCTCTTATTGGCTCTAACAGCCACACGCACGCACGCACGCACGCACACATACACGCCCCGGCACGCGCGCTCGCTTTTGTTTTCTCACATTTATTTTTTTCTTACCTCTTTTTCACTAACAGTCACCGCTCCCACGTACGCGCACGCCCACGCTGACGCTGCAGTTGTGCGCCATTTTGTTTATATAATAACTAATAGTTGGGATATATTATAATATAATATTTGGATAATAATAATATAATAGTTGAGATAGCATCTCTGTTCTCGGTGTCATAACATGGATCGGTTCACTTTGTTTATGTGCACAGTCTATATGCACAGCTGATTTCGCAGCAACTTTTACACCACTAAGCGGCAGCAAACGCAATAACATAAACTTTCAAGTAAACTATATGCGTACACCAAGCTAGGAAAACTAAAGTCTTTAGCTTGTAGAGCTGTGTACGCAGTGCAATACTGTAAAAGTAAACTCGACATCTCTCGCTTTATTTCTTGCGCGCGCTCACCCATGCACTCTCTCTCTCTCTCTCTCGCGCGCTCTCTCTCTTTCTTTCTCTTTCTCTCTCTTCCCCTCGCTCTCTCTCGCTCTTGCACTCTCACTCGTTCTCTCTCTACATGTATTTATCTGTCTTTTTAGTAATGGCATGGGTAGCCATTTCCACGCGCGAATTGGCAGCTTGGAAATAACGATGGAAGTCTCTGCCCGCAGCTGCAGGCCTCTCTCTGCCTCTCTGCTCTCTCTTTCTCTCTGTGCTCTCTCTCTCTCCTCTCCTCTCATCTCTCTCCTCTCTCATCTCTCATCTTTCTCTCATTCTTCCTAGCTTTCTGCTCTCTCTCTCAGTCCGCTCGCTTCATCTCTCTCTCTCTCATCTCATGCTCCTCTCTCTCTCTCTCCTCAGTTGTCTTCGTCTCACTCTT
>NW_014577230.1:459935-462542 GCF_000485595.1 Priapulus caudatus
TGGTTCACATGACCCGCTCTTGTTTCTGTGATGATGATCATAAAAATATTCACCACCGATCTGGTCATCGATATTTTTATCTGTTAATTTATCGTTGTTTTCCCGACCTCACATTGTCTGAACGCACGTGCACGTACGTTTGCAAGACGCAACCGTAAAGTCAAGCTGAGCCTGCTCTTCGTGTGCGTTAATGTCTTGGTATATACGAGACATCGGCTATGGGGCGCAGGAACCAATATGCTGGAATAACACCGGCACGCAAGTTGGGTTATGAGCTCTGAAGCCGATGTATGTAGTTAACATTAGCCGTCTAAATATCAGGACGCTATTTTTTGTATGACCGAAAACATTTCATCTTCTTTGGCAAACAGGAATTTGAGTGGGCCGAACCACTCCCAAGTAAAAGACGGGGTACGGTCGAGCGGGTTGAAAGGCATGAATCTTAAGCTGGGTTTACACTGCCAACTTTGTGTTGGCGAATTGGCGAATTGGACCAACTTCCCAATGCTTTATCAACCGTTCTATAAACTGTGCAGCGCGTTTGCACTGATCATGACGACTGCGAGTTGGCCAACTCGATCGAGCCGTCAGCGTCGACCGCGAGCGTACGCGTGGGGGCGATGGATATAGGCATTATTGCATGTATAAATTCACGAGGTACCGCACGTACAGGCGCAAAGACTCGTGCACGGTCACAGAGTCAGGATGCCACGAGGGCAGTGGATTACCGGAGGGGTTGCCCATTGGATTTGTCCATGCTCGTGCTGCCGACCTCCTCCTCATGTGCACGTGCGCGTGTACGTGCGCGCACGCGTGTACCTTCCCCCCGTGTAAGATACACTCACGAGCACCTGTTGTACGCAGGCGGAAGGTACACGCATGTGCGCGTGCACATAAGGAGCTCGGCTGCACGTGCTTGGACAAACCCAATGCCCTCGTGGCAACACCGGCATCCTGACTCTGTGACTGTGCACGCGCCTATCCTCTTCTCACGGGTTGCCTATCGTGGATTATCGTGGAGTCACCTATCGGGAGCTCCGCTTTTAGGTCGTGCCTAAATCTAGATATTACAATAATCCGTGAGTTCTGTCTGCACGGTAGGGCGGGATCTTCCTGTCGTCGTCGTCGTCGTCGTCGTTGTTATTGTTGTTGTTGTTTGTTCTGCTGTTTCTTGTTGGCGGCGGCAACGGAGAGGAGAACAGGGAGAAGAAAGGATGTTGGGGATGCGGATAAGGATTAGTGAGTGGAAGTAAGAGATGGATGAGCAGCAATGATTAGGGTTGGCTTTACGGTTGCATAATTCCTTCCTCGTGTTTTCCTCTCTCGATGTTTGTTAGACTCGTCGTCTGTCGTAAAATATTAGTGCATCTAGCCGAGCGGTCGGGTTACGAAAACCTTGGCTCGCTTTCTCTCTATGATCATAAAAATATTCACCACCGATCTGGTCATCACCTCCGCGCAACGGAGTTGCAGGGAGGTAATGTGATGCCTCTCGTGTGATGTGTTCGTGTGTGTGTTCGTGTGTGTCTGTAGCCAGCAGCGAGCCAGCAGCGATCAATTCAGCACCAGCTCGCCTTATGGCGTCGAGTCAGCAGCAGCTCGCTCGCTTGCGTGCAACAATCAATATTTCAGCGATTCTACTACTATACAAGCTAGAACTACTAGAAACTGCAACTAAAACTGAAACTAGAGTCAGCGAGCGGGCGGCGCGATCGATAGCGCGTCGAGTCAGCGAGTGGCGACTCAGCAGCAGCCACCAGTGAGCGGCGAGGCAGCAGCAGGCGAGTCAGTCAGCAGCCGCCACCAGCGAGCACATACATGTTACATGCTCGCGGAGGTATGCACTCTCCGTGAGTGCCCTCTGTCTAGTTTATCGTTGTTTTCCCGACCTCACATCGTCTGAACGCACGTGCACGTACGTTTGCAAGACGCAACCGTGAAGTCAAGCTGAGCCTGCTCTTCGTGTGCGTTAATGTCTCGGTCTATACGAGACATCGGCTATGGGGCCCAGGAACCAATATGCGAAAATAACACCGGCACGCAAGTTGGGTTATGAGCTCTGAAGCCGATGTATGTAGTTAACATTAGCCGTCTAAATATCAGGACGCTATTTTGTATGACCGAAAACATTTCATCTTCTTTGGCAAACAGGAATTTGATTGGGCCGAACCACTCCTTATTCTCTTCCTATAACGAAGATGCAACAACTACACGCAGCGATTCGTCTTTCTCCGCATTTCAATCACGCAGCGATCTTCTCTACATGCCAGCGACGCTGATGTTCAGTCGTAAGACTGGAGAGCGAGTCGAGATGACACGAGACGTGACAGTAGAGCAAAAAACATCATCTTATTCTCATCTCGTTTTCCACTCTAGATAACAGAGACAAGCGATATCGATTCCTGCTCAACTTGCCATAATGCGTCTTAAGCAACGAAGGCGTCGCAGTGCTAACGTTCGCGTTGTTTAAAATGAAGCAGAAGACCAAAGTATATTGGTGTTAATAATGAATGCATCACAGTTAGAACAGCACCGTCAGAGCTCTCTCTCTCTCTCTCTCTCTCTCTCTCTCTCTCTCTCTCTCTCTCTCTCTCTCTCTCTCTCTCT
>NW_014577230.1:465052-467497 GCF_000485595.1 Priapulus caudatus
AAACAAAACTAGGGCAGTAGATTAAAGGGCACCGACGGCAATTACACAAAAGGGCAAGGCAGGTGACTGCCGTCGGTCGGGTTGGATTTTCAGGGGCAGTACGGCGATTGATAGGGGCACCGACGGCAATTGCCGTCGGTGCCGTCGGTTAATTCGAGCCCTGACCCTAACCATAACCCTAACCTATTATATTGATATAATATTATCTTTATATTGATGTAAATGACATTGGTTTTATTGGGACCCATGTTCTCTATCCTTGAACCCAAATTATATCTTAACCCGGGTGCCCATAGGTGGGTAAATTCAGACTGGGGTAATCTCAGACCGGTCTGGAATTGTTATCTCTTTCTATATATATATCTCTCTCTCGCGCCCTCTATCTCTCTCTTTCGCGCTCTCTCTCTTTCGCGCTCTCTCTCTCTCTCTCGCTCTCTTTATCTTCCCCTGTCTTCCCCTATCTCTCACCTCTTCCTCACTGTCTTATACGTACTCACAGCGATACAAGCATTATTCATGCATACACCACGCATTATTAAATCCAATACACAGATGCCAGGTTGAGTTCTCGCATAAAATCTCACAGTGAAGCTTTCGTTGCGTCGCTTTTCTCTCTCTAGTTCCGTCTCACCTCGTTCTGAACCACGTATACCATATCACACTGACAAAAAGCGTCCAACTCACCAACTCCGAGTTGGCGAAATTAGAACATGTTCTAATCTCCCAACTAGGTGCTAGTTAATTGGACACGCAACTTTTGCGTTTACACTGCCGATTGTCATTTGCGAAGTTGAGAAGTTGGTACAATTCGCCAATTCACCAACACAAAGTTGGCAGTAACCCAACTTTAACTAGATCAAGAAGTCAATTTCGAATTCTTACGTAATACATGATCAGAGATCATAAATTTGTGACGACCTATATCGTTCTTATTCCAAGAATACATCGCTGACAAAACGAAGCGTCTGTAGGTTATGCACATTTAGCCAGCAGTATATACAGAACAACCCATATGACCTCTGCAGGAAGGAAATTTCACGGACTACAAAAGTACGGCTTTCTTCTCACACCTGCTACATCTGACATCAGTAAACTACGGCAACAGCAATTGAAAGGTGAAGAGGATCACTGTCACAGGAGTGCTTTGCACTCACTCTTTTATTCTGCTTTGTTGATGGAAAGCACGAGCTCAGAAGACGAAGAGTAGAAAGACTAACATACGAAGAAAAACAAGATAATGACGGCCATGATGAGGGACGAAAAAATTAAGTGTGAACTGCTTCGAGTAAATGCCAGATGCGGGTTTACCCACAATCCTTAGCGCTGACCCTGTTGCCGGGTGCAAGCTATGCGTTTCCATTTTACCCATTTGACGCTGCCAATTTCTGCACATAGCAATGTAATCTGCTTGTACCCATTCTCAATATTCCTTCTGCAAATAGCGAAAATATTATATTATACCATACGAGTCATAAAACCGTGCAATTTCATCAGCCGAAACGTTACTGGTGAATCAATATTCCGGTGCGCCCTGGGCGTTGTTAATGTGCCGGCTTCAGGTTTCACCTTCGAAGGGGTTGACGCGGCGAAAAATGGAGGAGGTTAACATGGTTACCGTGAAACATTGCACGTAAAAGCTTGGCAAAATTGATAACGGTCTGAAAGGCTGTGAGTCAAGTACACATTAAGTTACGCTGATAAATGTACGTGTCGCTAAAATCTGATTTACCGGAAGCGAATTCACGCAGTAGTAATTTCTTTTTGGCTAAATACATGCCCATGCAATTTCACCATGTTCGTTTAATATGCCATGAAAACGTACTGGAAACCGTAATTTGCGCCAACCGACCTGAACGTAACTGCATAATATTGTTTTTCTCTATAGCACCGCCACGGGCAGGGTATAAACACATCGCGTATGTGTTATATGTATGCATGGGTGAGGGTGACGAGAGTAGAAAACTCATTTGTTCGCGCTTGTCGCGTCAAATGTGTTACGAGAATGAGCGTGATCATCTATATCGGCTTCAAATCTCTGCCTGTGGAGTGACATGCAACCAGGCCAGCCGGTACGCCATCGCTACATCCTGAAGCGTGTAAGAAAATATGCATGAAAGATGCGATCTTTAAAAGTAGTACTGGAGAGTTTTCTCAGTGAGATCTCACTTGTTTCTCACGTGAGCGAGCAAACGGCTACATGTGGCGAGTAGCTCTCTAGTTCGACCGGTTCTGCCCGATGATAGCGATAGTGTGACCATAGATACTAACCCAAGGGGATTGCTAACTCACGGTTTGCCGCTTGGAAACGCTAGTGTTGTGACCGGTGGCGCGACCGAGACTGATACGGCGGCTAGGCGAACTATAATAAATGGTTGCATCTAAGTGCTTAAGTACACGGGTAGCCGGTACGGGGAGATTACGGTACGCATATATTTGCAAATATAT
>NW_014577230.1:471540-472759 GCF_000485595.1 Priapulus caudatus
ATGGGATGGGATGGGATGGGATGGGATGGGATGGGATGGGATGGGATGCGGTGTGATGGCATGGAATGGGATGGATGCATGAATGCATGGATGGATGCATGGATACTGGATAGATAGATAGTTAGATTTTTTGGGGTGTTTTCCTTTCAACCAAGCGGTCACCAACTGAGTAACGCCACTGATTTCCCCGGGCAACGCCGGGTATCCCGATAGTAGGGCCTACAATATATAATTACAATTTTTGCAATTTTTTTTCTATTGGTTTTTTCTATAGACCCTGAAATTAGCGATCACATTGTGCTACTTTTGATATCGACTGCTCTCCTCCTCCTCCCCGTCCTTCTCTAGTAGGGTCATATAGCCTTTAGGGGGCAAGGGGCTGCTGCTCCCTAGATTTTGGAGCAAAATTAAAAAATAAGCTTAGCTAATAATCGTAAATAACCCTAACGTGATTTGGTCACTTATCCGTAAAAGCATTGTCTCAGACCCGCCCTACCACACTATGGACGTCGATCAGGAGCTGTGCCTGTCGCTCATCATTAGACAGTTGAGTCATGAAATTTTGCCCCCCCCCCCACCACCACCAAGGAATTTGCTCAGCCTACGGTCCTGAGGAACCTTCCGTAAAGCTCACTAAACAAACAAGTTTGCCTATATTAGGTTAGGTTAGTGATTAGGTTTCAAGTTATTATATTATTCTATTCTCAGTTGATAAGCTCTAAAGTTATACAGGGAACTCTTCTATGTATAATGTAGTATGTCGACAGGAACTCTATTTATATCATATTAACCCGTTGGCGCCCTCTCCCGGTAACAAATAAAATAAATTCAGTCCATCGCCCCAACGCCTGCCGTATACGATTCTCGTGAGATTACGCGTGCCGAAACGAGGGAAGCATGGCCGACAATATGATGGCAGATGATTTGTTTGATGTGTTTGAAAGCGGTTCGTCCGCGACCATCGCATCTGTTGGGCTGAAGAGAAAGCAAAACGACATTGAGACGTACGATGATGACGGAAACGAGCAAGATGTTATCACTAAAATAATCAAAGGGGACAATGAAGATGAGCAAACTGTAGTAGACACACGTGAATTAGACGGTAGGCAATCCATAATAATGAAATTTTAATGCAGTGGCTAGTAATACCACAGGCACTTGGACCGTTTCAATAATAAAATGATGGTTAATAAATACAACTTGTCAGTACTATTACTAG
>NW_014577230.1:473200-474556 GCF_000485595.1 Priapulus caudatus
GGAGGAGGAGGAGGAGGAGGAGGAGGAGGAGGGGAGAAGGTGATGGAGGAAGAGTAGGGGGCAGGAGGAGGGGAGACAGTGATAGATGAGCAAGAGGTGAGAAGGTGATGGAGATCGAATCGGGAAGGTGATGTGGGAGTAAGGGGAGGTGGAGGAGGAGGAGGAGTAGGAGGGGAATAGTTGAATTATTCACATTATCAGGAGTAGATAACAACATATGTGTTTATTCTATGTTTATTCCTGATTTGTGATGCTATAGCCATTAATACTGGTTAAAATTTGCTGTCTTCAATGTACAACTATATCTGACCAAGGTAAGTTACCATTGAATCAATGCACTGCATTAGCTACAGTGCATACAGCAAGTTTCAGCTAGTAGACTATAGAATAAATAATGCACGTTGGAGTCAGTATCAGTAGCAGCTCGACTGTTTTAGCATTGTGCCAATGGCTAGAAATCGGTGGTGGCAGTATATTTTTTAACTGTCCCGTTTCATTACACAACTATCAACGATCATTATAAAAATTATTGTAAGTTGTTGTCAATACCATATAAAAAGGCTATATTTTCATGAACTGAGTGAACAAATTTTTTAACTAACCGTTTTCTCAAATGAAATTTGCCATTAAAGTATAGATAACACGGTAACTCCACGGGTATTAAACGACATAATTGTGTTCACTCGGCACTTTATTCTCCTATTTCTGGCCTAAGCCCAAGATCATTTTTCTAGGTGCTTGCATATAGCTGACTAGTCACAGAACGAGTGTGTGCCATCTCGCGGTAGTTTGCCGGTATGATGTTTTGAACATAAACATTGTTCAAAACCACCAATTGTCAACTCAGAATGCTAAGAGTAGATTGTAACTATAATAGTATACTATAGTATAGTGATGTCCCGATGATCGATTATAATCGAAAATCGATCGATTATAGTCTCAAATTCGATAATCGATTATGAAAAAAAATAATAGATTATCAAAAATACCCCCAAAAAAAAAAAAATTTTCAATTTACTAAATTGCGACATAGACATGTATTGGTAGCGAAGTAGAAGTGCATCAGTGTGTAGTCCAGAGGACACCTTCATGAATCACGTACTGTTAACATAGGTCCTCTCTGATTGCAGAGCGGTACTAGTGTACTTATAGACATGGACAAATTGGACAGTGTCTTTGTTTTGGTTTGACACTGTCCCACAGATGTTATCCGTAGATGAGATTCTACTCTCCGTATTGTTTGTTACATTGTGTTGGAGAGGATATTCCAGTGGCAGGACTACATCGGCTACACACCCTACACTAATAGAACACAAACAACTTACTATAATAAAGAACAAGTCTTGATCATGTCTG
>NW_014577230.1:475400-492997 GCF_000485595.1 Priapulus caudatus
CGCAATGTGCGTTTTTTCGGCGAATTTCGAAAATATAACGTAAGAAATGTCGTGCGATAGCGCCCTGGCTCAACGGATGTTAGGAATTTTACACAACTGGAAATTTTGTTGTTGTCTGATCGGGCAACTAGCCAAGAGAATAACTTGTCCGACGTAGACTTCCACTTGTCCCGGGCAATCGGACAACCGTTAGTGTCGAGGGCTGTATATATATATATATATGTATTAGTTATCACAGGTACTACGGTCCAAACTCTACGGTACAATGCTGACTGCCCCCGCGGCAGTCTCATTTGCTCAATGCTACCGCTCTAGACGCAGCGCTATTGCGCATGCGTCACGCATGCGCACGACGTGCTGGGGTAATTTAAGACCGGTGCAATCTCAGACCGTGACACCTCTTATCCGAAGTGAATATGTCTTAAGTTATATCAGCTACTAAAATTTAACCTCTAACTATTGTTGAAATGGTCTGCTTGGGGTATTTCTTGTGAACGAACATTATTTACGAACTTCAAACGGCCATTTTTGGTGGTGCTGCAGCAATGCCAGTCAGCGGGTTGGTCCCTAGCATTCGTAATAGAATGTTCTACAGCCCTGCGGCAACTGTACGCGGGCTATAGTACCTACTACTACTAGAGCTAGTAATAGTAGTAGGACTCTGAGGAATTAGCATTACTATTAATAATACTATAACAGGGCCGTAGCTAGCCGGGGGCACAGGGGCAGTTGCCCCCCCCCCAAAGTAGATCCACAATACATGGTCAAAGGAAGTCAAATTCCCAGAAGATTATAAGATATAATACTTTAATAGGATAGAATATATAATATTATTAATAAGATATAATTATAAGATACTACTACTGTCAGTACTGAGATAAGATATCCCTCCATACCTTTTGCATATATGTGTAATCTGTAACTGGAATAATTGTCGAAAAAGTTCTGTAAGTAATGCACATGCTACTTACACTTTGTTGCAGGCAAAGAAAAAGAAGACATTGCACCAGAAGAACTCCTGCCACGCATTCAAATTCATCGCGTGGAAGCCGTGGAAGCATGCACGCACGAAGTCGCCATTCCTCACGAGATGGAATACACGCCGCTACGAGCGCCGACGACGAAACCGCCGAAGGAATACCCGTTCATTCTCGACCCGTTTCAGAAGGAAGCCGTCCTGTGCTTGGAGAATGAACAGTCGGTTCTCGTCTCGGCGCACACGTCTGCGGGAAAAACTGTCGTGGCGGAGTACGCCGTCGCGATGTCCCTGCGTGACAAGCAGCGCGTCATATACACGACTCCAATCAAGGCGCTCAGCAACCAGAAGTACCGCGAACTCTACGAGGAGTTCCAGGACGTCGGTCTCATGACGGGCGACATCACCATCAACCCGACGGCGAGCTGTCTCGTCATGACGACCGAGATTCTGCGCAGCATGCTCTACCGCGGCTCGGAGGTGATGCGCGAGGTCGGCTGGGTCATCTTCGACGAGATCCACTACATGCGCGACAAGGAGCGGGGCGTCGTCTGGGAGGAGACGATCATCCTGCTGCCGGACTCCGTGCACTTTGTCTTCCTGTCGGCGACGATTCCCAACGCGCGGCAGTTCGCCGAGTGGATCTGCCACCTGCACAACCAGCCGTGTCACGTCGTCTACACCGACTATCGGCCGACGCCGTTGCAGCACTACGTGTTCCCGGCCGGGGGCGACGGCCTGCACCTCGTCGTCGACGAGAAGTCTGAGTTCCGCGAGGAGAACTTCAATGCCGCGATGGCCGTGCTGACATCGGCGGGCGACGCGGCGAAGGGCGACAAGCCGGGCCGCAAGGGCGGCGCGCGCGGCGAGTCGAACTGCTTCAAGATCGTCAAGATGATCATGGAGCGCAACTTTCAGCCGGTGATCGTCTTCAGCTTCAGCAAGAAGGAGTGCGAAGCGTACGCGATACAGATGGCGAAGATCGACTTCAACACGGAGGAGGAGAAGACGCTCGTCGGGGAGGTGTTCAGCAACGCGATGGACGCGCTATCGGAGGAGGACCGCAAGCTGCCGCAGGTGGAGGCCGTGCTGCCGCTGCTGAAGAAGGGAATCGGCATACATCACGGCGGCCTGCTGCCCATACTCAAGGAGACGATCGAGATCCTGTTCGGCGAGGGCCTCATCAAGGCGCTGTTCGCCACCGAGACGTTTGCGATGGGACTGAACATGCCGGCAAGGACCGTGTTGTTCACGAATGCGCGCAAGTTCGACGGCAAGGACTTCCGCTGGATCACGTCCGGCGAGTACATCCAGATGAGCGGACGCGCGGGTCGCCGCGGAATTGACGATCGCGGCATCGTCATCCTGATGGTCGACGAGAAGATGAGCCCGACCGTTGGCAAGGAGCTAGTGAAGGGCAGCGCGGACGCGCTCAACAGCGCCTTCCACCTGACCTACAACATGGTGCTCAACCTGCTGCGAGTCGAGGAGATCAACCCCGAGTACATGCTCGAGCGCTCGTTCCACCAGTTCCAGAACTACGCCGCACTGCCGCGCCTGCACGAGTCGCTGCGGCGGCAGGAGGAGCAGCAGGCGGCGCTCGCGATCCCGCGCGAGGCCGAGGTCGAGTCCTACTACAAGATCCGGCAGCAGCTGGACAGCCTCGGCCGCGAGTTCCGCGCGTACCTGACACGGCCGCTCTACCTCGTGCCGTTCCTGCAGCCGGGCCGGCTCGTCCGCGTGAAGAGCGGCGACGACGACTTCGGATGGAGCGTCGTCGTCGCCTTCCAGAAGAAGTCCGGGGGCAAGTCGGACGTCGTCGGCGCGTCCGAGAGCACGTACGTGATCGACGCGCTGCTGCACGTCGCGTCGGATGGCGCAGCGTCGCGCGACCCGCGCCGCATCAAGCCGTACGCAGCGGGGGAACGCGGCGAGATGGTCGTTGTGCCCGTGCTGATGAGCGCAGTGCAGGCAGTCAGCTCCGTGCGACTGTACTGCCCGCGCGACCTGCGGCCGCCAGACAACCGTGGGAGCGTGCTGCGCGCGCTGCAGGAGGTGCAGCGGCGCTTCGCGCAGGGCCTCCCTCTTCTCGATCCCGTCGACGACATGGGCATCAAGGAGAAGCCGTTTGTCGATGTCGTGCGCAAGATTGAGGCGTTCGAGAGGCGGCTTCACGCGCACGCGCTCGCCGGCGATGAAGCCCTCGCGTCACTCTACGAACGCTACGACGAGAAGGCGCGGCTCGCAGCAGGCGTGCGCACGGCGCGCGCCGAGCTGAAGCGCGCGCGCTCGCTCGTGCAGATGGACGAACTGAAATGCCGCAAACGCGTGCTGCGCCGCATGGGCTACTGCACGGCGTCGGACGTCATCGAGCTGAAGGGCCGCGTCGCGTGCGAGATCAGCAGTGGTGACGAGCTGCTGCTCACAGAGCTCATGTTCAACGGCGTCTTCAACGAGCTGACGGCGCCGCAGTGCGTCGCGCTGCTGTCGACGTTCGTCTTCGACGAGAAGTCTGCGCAGATGCCGAAGCTGACGGACGAGCTGTCGGGTCCGCTGCGGCTCATGCAGGACCTTGCGCGCCGCATCGCCAAGGTGAGTAACGAGGCGAAGCTGCCGGTGGAGGAGGACGAGTACGTCGAGAAGTTCAAGCCGACGATGATGGACGTGACGTACGCGTGGGCGCGCGGCGCCACCTTCGCGCAGATCTGCAAGATGACGGACGTGTTTGAGGGCAGCGTGATCCGCTGCATGCGCCGGCTCGAGGAGCTGCTGCGTGAGATGAGCTGCGCGGCGAAGGCGATCGGTAACACCGATCTCGAAAACAAGTTTGCCGAGGGAATCAAGAGCATAAAGCGCGACATCATCTTCGCGGCGAGTCTGTATCTGTGAGCAGCTTCCGTGCAGCAGATTTGTATAGCTAGGTCGTATAAACGTCAGTCCTGTTAGTTGGCTGTGTTCACATCTTTAGATTATGTATTAATTTTTTGTTTACATTGCGAGGAGGAATTCTAATTATGCTCGGAAGACTAAGATGCGTTAAGCGTTGTCGTTCTTCACAACAGCTATCATATTCGCAATCTGGTTTTTCCCAGGAAATAATGTAACAAAGTACACATTCTTTTATATATACATGTGTGACAGTGTAACTAAGCATACTTGTACTTGTGTCATGTTTTAATTTCTCTACAACAAACAAATGATAATAGACTTCATATTATGTCTGGCTGTTATTATACATAGATGCTTGCTGTTATGTTCAGATTTCCTATTTTGAGCAGTAATTTGAAATCCTTGACAAAATTACTTAAGACATAATAGCACTTGTGATAGGGCAAGGCATAATGGAAATTTCTTGCAATACATACTATTTGTGGGTCCATGTAACAACTAGCTCATTAGACCATGTAGATGAACTCTTGTTAACTCGTACTTACTAATCTAATACACTGAGCAACAATTTCCTAACTAGTATTCATCAATCAAGAGTAGTTAATTCTATTAACGTAGAGCAGAGGTTCTCGGAACCTGCTACTTAGCGATTGTTTAAGTTTTTCAAACCAGAATATAACTTAATAGGCAACTAAACATGTTAATAATATTTGATATATGATTGATATAGAGAAGCTGAATAATTAATTTTCCGAAGTGGTTATTTCCATGGCTGCCGTGTCAGCTACCAAAGTCGCCGCCCAATCACAGAATAATTGGTTCTGGGTAGTAAGAAAAATGGCAGCAGTTGAAATCAGTAATGAAATGAATGATCGACTTCAAATCGGTATTAGACTCGTACCGAAAGTGTAAGGGTACAATCAGTGATTATTGAGTAGAGGAAACGGCGGCCGTGGAAATAAGCCTCGTCTTAATTTTCTTCATATCACAATTCTGTCCAGCAATGTTAATAGCAAGATATTGACACTTTTGAGAAACAAACCGATCTAGCTTGACCAGCCTAGCAACTTCATGGAGTAATAGATATGTCACTTGGACCAGGTTTCACAAATTATAGTATAATGGCATATTATTACAAAATAATATAAAGACAAAACTATTTGCATAAAATTTATTTAGCAAAGCCAGTACAATAGCATCATTCGACCCTTTATATTACAAAATGTTTAATTTTAAAAGTCATTTCTCACCCTCCTTCCTTCCTTTGATACTACTAGCTACAGGCCACGATGGCTGCATTATTGGTTTTAATCAATAGATACTGAAGCATTTCATTAGTACAACCAAAAATTGACAAGACTATATTTATAGTCTCATCAATTTATGGTAGAACTGATAACAAAGACACTTGGTTAGACTAGCAAACGCATATTCACCAGAAGTACAGGTGTGGTCAGGTGGTCATACACCTGACAATCACAAACACAACAAGACGGAAGTACAATATAGAGACATTTAGATGCAAGACAATGACTAAGAAAACAAGACTATAAGAGTGATTGAGATAAGCATGCTGTAAATTAGCACCATGACCCCAAAACAGGTTTAAGAACTGCAGGAGAGATTATGAAAGGCTCATGATTCTACATAGCTAGAAGTGCCTGCCTGAAACAATGGAAGTTGCTAAACATGATGAGACCAACAGCCATCGATAAACCTTGTAATATAATAATAGCAAGAAAGGGCATTGTCAGTTAGTATTTTAACATTTAAAACCTAATTATTATTAATTTAATATAAAATAAAACTTACAAACAAAATTATAAACCCTAGTTTAAATACATACAAATAATGACTCCGTATTTCAAATACCCTACCAGGCACTGGACAGACAACCTACCTATATTTATACAATCTACCTAGCTTTCCAATATTTTGATAGAAAAGGAAACAATATGAAGACAGTATGAACGCAGATTGAAACCAGCCTCAATGCACCGATGATCCAAAACAAGAGCATCCACTATATCTAGCTCTACAGAAACACATAATATAATGACTGTGGCAAATAGCTTATTTACATAATTAGTGAAATTCATTCAAATAGAATATACAATTATCTCACAACTTCTTCTGGAGGGCAATCTTCGTAGATAAATTGTGAGCGACCATTTGGTGTACAATCATCTTCACTCGTCTCTCCATCTCTTGATTCTTCCACTGTTAACCATGGCGGGATCCATTTGCAAAATGTACAGTCACATGATGGCAACTAGTTCACTTCCCCCAGCACACTGGCTACAATCTCTGGGCAGCGAGCTCTGTCAGTACACTCGATTGCAGTTCGGGAATGGTGCTGATCTTCATGAACTTGCTGCTTGTATACTTAGTGCGCACAAACTGCAACTTTGCCGTCTCAGACTTCGTGACAAGAGAGGCGAGCTTGGAAATGAGTATGCTGAGCTCATCCTGCGTGTAACCACTGTAGAATGCCAGCGTCTCATTCTGTAACGCACACAAATTACATGACCCCCTTAAAAGAATAACCAAAAGAACTGAATACAAGATGTAATTAGCAAGTATGCACATGCTGTCAGCAACATTTCAATAGAATGTCATTAAAATTGGCCAGCAATGATAATATATTTGCTAATAACTACATTGTTGCAAGCTATATTCACCGCATGAGAATATCAAATAATAATTAAAATTTACAAGATTCATAGCATTTGTAAAGAGCAAACAGCTTTTTGTATGCGAATGAGACTTTCAGAGCAGAGCCAGAAACAAACCAAAATATTGCCAAACTGTGTCCACAAAACTAGTGAAAGTTAAAAATATACAACATTTGAATAATCACACAAACCACTAGCACTCCCACCATAAGTTTACAAAGTGCACTCACCCAGCATGCATTTCCATTTATAAGCAGAACAGCCAGATATAGAGCAGCAGCAGCCCGTTGAGATGGGTTGTAGTGTATAAACTCGTACTCCGGCAACATCAGCTCTAGCAGGTACTTTGCAAGTGTGTGCATCTGAGCATCTACCTGTGGCAACACATGAGGGTTCATTACCTTAATTATCAAAGAAAAGTTTTACTAAACACAGAGTAAGAAGAAGACTAAGAGGTATGTGCAAGCACATGCATGCACCACACACACACACACACACGCACACACACACAGAAAGTAATTGAGGTAATACTCACGCCTCCAGCCTTGGAGTTCCTCCTAAGAAAATGTAGACACAGTGGCTTTCCCATATTGAATGACAGTGTCTTTAGCATGAACACTTCCATCTTTCGGATCTCCGCAGACGAATAAGCGTTATCGGTGATATAGACGAAATCATTGACCTCTGGCGCATACATCTCTTCATATTTGGAGGCAATTAGCATTGCGGTGACACCAACCAATTGCAGCTTGTCACGAGTAACATCTGTAATCTCCTGTAACCAAAGGAGATGTTGCAATCAACACACGCATCTTATATTTTACTAGTGACCGGTGATTAGACAGCAGGGTCACCAAAAGACTTTCTATTATCATGACGTTTATGAAAATTCAGAACAAAAAACACACTGGGTTGTACTGTAAATAGGTTACCAACGAACCTGCAAGAAACGGTCGAGTAGGTCGATGGTGAGATAGAGAGTTTCCTGCAGCAAGTGGAATCTGTTGTGCACCTGGATCAGCCAGTCGACAAGAATGCCACGCATTCTGCCATTCAGGTTTGTGTGCTTCTCAAGATATTTGGACTTTACCGGAAACAGTTGCTGTAAAATACAACTTCCGCTGTGACAGTGGCTCAGCTCTACTAAATGTAGCAGTTTCAAAGACAGATAGACTTCTAGAGAGTCAGAACTCCAGATGATGAACTACCAAAATATTTTGATTTTAGATAGGAGGGAAATGTATCACCAACAAACTATGACAAAGACATGGGACTTTCTGACAAGGTATCCAGAATTTAGCTTGAAAAAAATATTACTGGTAGGCTACAATAATAATTACATTTAATACCCGCAGTGCTTACCTCTTGGAAACGCAAGTACATGTAGATCTCGTTCACATAGGTACTGACCAACTGCGGATTGTCATTGTCTTCTGTGTCAATATCCATTATACCAGGAGGAAGGGTGAAATCATCAAGTTTTAAGCAGCTGATGTCCACGGGTAAAAGGGATGCTGGTTTCTCCTTCTACCAAGATTAACAGCAAAGACTTAGAAATCCGATACCACAATACCAGCAAAAATTGTATAAACCCTAATCAAATAATTTAATTTACTGTCCATGACCCCTTAAAACGATCATCTCAAGTAAATCGAGAAATTAAATGAAGTGAAATTTAGACTCACCTGTCAATATATATATTACCAAGAGCCCATTAACCCCATTAACAGCAAACATGCACCCGCTATTTTCAGATTCGCGATAATGAAATGTTCAAACGGTCCCACAAAACGAGCGCACGTAGTTACTTGGCGCAAATATTTATAGACTCGAACCCATCTCGAAATGTATACAAAGGTAATTAATCTAGTGTAGAGACAGCTCTCCAGTCTTGCGAGAGCAAAAATCACGCACTAGGTTTGTTTACATATATATATATGTAAACAGTCCTATTTGAAATGCAGATCGGTGCACATATTGAATTGGTGGAAAGAATGTTGTGTGACTGTTCTATGACATGTTAGCTTTATTATACAATTGGTGTTAGGCAAGGAGTACCTGTAAGTATCAGAATGGTTGGTAAAAACATGAGAAATCCTAGCTTTAACAAGTACATATATCTTCATGTTGTATAGCATTGTAATTGTACTGTATCCATCAGAAATTTTATCATTTCAACTACTCAACACTATTGCTTTTATCAGATTTTTTCTCCATGAAAAAAACTGTCGTTAGTACATGTATTTGTATCTGAATTCATGCAATAAAGATTTGATAATAATAAATAATATTGAACTGCTAACCTTCACGGTCTTTTTCGTTATTTCCTTTTCTTCCTTTACAGGGATCAGTGATGATGTAGCCCGTGATTTCACCAATCCCTTTCGGGGTTTGAAGGTACCATGATCTGCAGCCACCTTCTACAAAATGCAATGTATACATACAATTATTATTAAAACTGTCAAGACTCTGGATGTCTACTCGAAGATCGACCTGCCGAATGCAATGGATGACCGTGATGGGTGGCGAGAGAGTCAGAAGAATCCGTGCAAGCAGCAAAGCCGGATGATGATGATTATTAAAACTACACTACTACCACATAAAACAGTTCACCTTTGCATTGTGTGAACATTATATTTTTATCTGCCCAACACAGCACAAGCTTTCCACAAAATATTAAGATATAAATTAGTGTTTGGGCTCGCAGGTGTAGGCGTACTCAGTGCCAGTGGTACAGGTACTGAAATTACTGCGATAATTATGATGTACACAACAGCCTACTACGTGTAATGACTATTTCGAGCAGCTAAAGTTTCTACACATGCTTGGTATGATCATAACCCACCTTCTTTCCATCTTGCCCAGCAGTGGAAGTTGTATAAGCATTTGAAACATTATCAAGTGCTTGCCTGGTACTACCTGTGGCAATTGTCCGCTGAGTACCAGCTTTACCTTTCAATATGCCAACGTTTTCTCTTCCGGTATTCGAAGACATACTGCTCTGTAAATGTATGCAAGTGTATATGAGTTAATAACTAGTGCTAAACAATTCAGTTCAATTCAATGGGCAATGCCAATGGGACATAACAAAAAATAACGCAAACCGAATAACAAAACACATTTGCTGATTTAGGCCTATTGACGCATTGACATTGTTATAGGAAATAATCTACTTCTGAAATACTAGCTAGCTAACAAAGTGATAAACTTGTAATTTACACGTGAACACTACCGACTTACACACTACCGCGTTATGTCACTAACGTACTTTTTGGGTTTTCTGTGTTGTGTACAGCTAATGTCTATGACTATGACTATGAGTATGAGTATGAGCTATGTAATGTAAGCCTACTTTATTTTATATTTATATTGCCAAGCGGCAAGCCAAATTAATACTAATATACAGCACTATTAGGTTATTCTTACCAATGCACGACGCTGCAAATTCAAAGCCATCTTCAACTGAAGGTGTACTGTAGGAATTACACTTGTAATTGTAGAAGCTTTCGTTTGCGAGACAAGACTTTGAACAACGGTATACAAAGCCACGCAAGAAAATGGGAGTGATGTGTCCTTTTAATCTTTCAAATACGGTGTCTCTCGGCTCGCGTGATGTGATTGGATCGCTGTTGACAACACACATCTTCTTATTGGTTGAATGCAAATGCAACGCTTAACGCAAACATTTTTTTTTAAATCGTTAATATTTTTGAACGAAAATCAACAGTTATAAGGGACCCTTAAAATAAATGCAAACTTCTTCAGAATATTAAGTTTTGTGAGCAATACTTTGTAGAATAATTCACGTTTTAAAACAATAAATGCGACCTCTGGCGGTAGCGTCCGTAGCAAGAAAGTGAGAGCCCTACTAGTACTAGTACTAGTACTAAATTATAGTTTAAGTATAAGACAGTAAATAAGTTTAGAGCCAGGGTAAAGATCAATTTAATAACTAGCCACGATAGTTATATATAAGTTATGGGCATATTATATCATTTATCACATAGAACGAAAAAGAGGCCAATATCAATATCAATATGCTAGCCTGTCAGTGTCAGATGAAAACATGCCGTAGGACTTCAATGTTCATTCTGTGCACCTAAAAATATCGCTGTGGCCGCCGGGCACGGTCTTCGTTTTCCTAAATGCCCGGCAGTTCTTAACCCTAACTCTAATCCTAACCCTAAACCTAATAAAAACCCTAACTCTAGCCCTAAACCTAACCCTAACCCTAATCCTAACTCTAACCCTAACCCTTGTTTACTTGAGATAACGCTAAAAATTAAAAACTGCCGGGCATTTAGGAAATCGAAGACCGTGCCCGGCAGCCGTCAGATATACGCCGGCTGCCGGGCATATAGCCACTGTGTAAAAATATAGCTCCAAGAAACGGTATTGCTAGGGTTAGAATACCGTTTCAAACCTTGGCTGCAGCTAAACACGTAGTTGCCTTATTTGCCAAGTATCGCTAAAGAACACTACACATGTGATATACCAAATGAATCGGTATACGTCCACCTTCTGTAACCATCAGTGCGCTACGATGCGCTGGGTACTTACGGGTTTAAGGGATTTTGAGACGAATGCAACAAAATTTATGAATTCGCCGCCCATGTTTGCTATCATTCCGACTGTGGACTAAAATCCGCCATGGATCGAACAAAGCGAAATTAAACGATCTGCGGTCCTCATGTAAACCACCCCAACATGATCATCCGAGAAAATGCGCCAGACATTTGTGAACATCGTTTCACTTGCTTTGGTGTGTAATTGCCGTGAGAGCCATCGTACTATTTCTGTAGTATTTTCTAGCAAGTCTTTTCCATTTCGGGTTTTCCGTGCCTCGCTAAACATGGCGGGTAAAGCTGATTGGAAAGTTGATATGCTGTGAGAATTTGCAGATAATACCGTGAATTAGAGATACATTCTAGTTTAGAAGCAGAACAACTGTGAGTTGTTCACGTTGTGCATGAAATTTCATCGATTTTTCGTTTTCAACTTTATTCGATGGCTAACACTATGTGCCACCTGTGTACATGTTCATTTCTCCATATAACGGGACATGTGAACTGTCAGAGCGTTTTTGCTTGCCCGCGTACATGTGTAGTAAGCAGCGGCTGACGTCATTATGACGTCAGACAAATGATACAACCAGCATTTTCACGATATTCACTGAGGCAGTATCCATCAACATCAGGAGTAGATAATAGGGAATTCCCTATTATCTACTCCTGATCAACATCAACCTGCTACAGCTGTACTACTACCCTGATCCAATTAGTATCCCACAAGAGCCTAAAATAGTTCTCACGCCTCGCAACGCACCTTACATCAGGCGCGCGTTGTTGACAGTGACGTCAGGGTTCGCGCCATTTGCATGAATTTGCGTGGTCACCTCGTAATTTCTCAGAATTTCTCAAGGTGCATGGAACATTTTACCAATTTAGTGGTGTCAGTTAGTCATGGATATGTTGCAGTAAGTACTAACAATAGAATATATCACATACGTTCACCCATTTTGCACACAGGCGGTCACTCATTGTGAAAAATAGAAAAACGCTTATTTCTCCGTTTCGATTTATGACATAGTAGCCGATGTATAAATGGATATTCTCTGTGATTACAACTCGGATTAATTTAATTTTACACTCAGTTTAATGGTACATTTTGGGTAAAAAAGCCCGTCAGGGATTGTTATTAAGTGCCTTACTTATTAGTTATGCTCTTTATTCGCTAAATTTTCTATTTTTACACATAACTTGATTTTTAAGCAGTTTTTCGAGTTTTCTCGGTAAATATCGTAAATTAAAGAAAAATTCTGATGGGCTATTTTGGTCCATATTGTGCTTAACATGTGGCAAAAATTTTGTATCCTCACTCCTTCTGGTAGTTGAGAAATATCCAAAATACCTTTTTTACATAAAAATTCAAAATTTGTGTGGTAACATAATTAGGTGCGGGAATTTCATGAAATTTTTTGGCTTGAGCATAGAGATATATCTCCTCTATAAATAAAACAAGTGATTGATTCGATTCATTCGCAATAAACGTTTAAATCTTCACTAGAGCAATACCGCTGCACAACGTGGACAGTATCCTTAACGTTCATATTTCAAAAAAGGCAAGTCAAAGGTGGTAATAGATAGTTTTATTTGAAATATACAGAGTTATTCATCTAGATCTGCAGAGGTGATAGGTTTTTTGTATGGAAGGGTGTCAGGCTGTATAGACAATCCGTCGCACAGCCTGGTCGGGCTACTAAAAATAGTAAAAAGCCAATTTTTTTTGTCATAAATACGCTTAGTAGTTATCCATGTTCGATGTTACATCAATAAAACTGGCCAAAAGTGTGTCTTTATGTGTTTATTTGTGTGTCCAAAAAGTCCAGATAATGAATGGTTTAATTACCCTAATTAATTACCTGAATTACTTACCTTAACTGTAAGATACCATTTTCGTACTTCATACAGTGGATGGTTATTATGTCTGGTACGTGCATGCAAAAATTCATGTGTCTAGCTCAATGGGAAGATATTTTGAGCTCATCTGACGTAGTCAGATGCAGCTTGTAGAATCGCATGATTGTCCGTGCATCCGCCGTCCGTCCGTGCGTCAACAGTTGGGCACAAATCTTAACGCTCGACGTACGGTCACGATATTTAGAACGTGGGGTGTGGGGGGGCGGTAATTCGAAAACGAGTTGGGATGTTGAAGCTGGGGGTCAAAGGTCAAAGGTCAAGAGCTGTAAAAGAAGGGAACATTCCCTCCTTAACTTAAGGTATAGGGAGGAAATGCAGAATTGCGGCACAAATCTAAACGGCTCGACCTAGGCTCGTGATAGTCGGTGTATAGCATCATGGTAGAAAAGCCATCACTGTGTTCGAAAATTGGAGGTCACAGGTCAAAGGTCAATGGGCCACAGACAGATTTTAGACATTTTCTGAGGACATGGTCTGACGGAGCGATTGAGAACTTTTTTGTTTCAGCGGTGACCTAGCATTTTTATGACTTTATTGAAAGGACCATGAAATGTACTTTCTGCTGACATGCGCAAGAGTAAGTGTCGGATAACGTTTTGACCCTCAAGAGGCGGGTTAAACATGGATTTGTTTACTGTTAGAAAGAATTTGACTGCGGTTTGCTAGTAGAATCTATACATGCCTGGATGTATGAGGCTACAATGTCACAGTGAAATTTCAAAAGCTAAATTTGGTTGAAGAAGGTTTATGCTCTTTAAATCGTATAATTTTTATGGCATTCTGTACTGTCAGTGTGTTACATGTAACTTATGCCAGTGCATGTGGTGGTGATAGTACGTGTGGTTTTTGCCTGCGTTAATTAGTTACAGGTGGCAGCTCTCTATTTCAGCCTGTAGGCTTGCGTAGGTAAATGGATGAGTGCTTACCTATTCTGTCTTGCAAATAGTTGTTGCTACTACGTACGATGGGAGCTTCCATCTTTAATCTTGAGACACTTAAACGTACGCGCCATCTCGTGGCAACTTTCATAACGATCCCAACGAACATTCCTTTGCGAAGGTTCCTGATACCATCCTCTGGCCTTCCACTGTTTCGGCTACTATGTGAACACATTTGGGACTAACAGGGTTTACTAGATCCCACAACTAGAATCCCACCACTCTACCACAGAGTCACCGCAGTAGACGTTAGAATGAGCGCTGTCGCTCTGCGGCACTGTGTTATTCAGATTTTGTCCAAATGCAGGCAAATGAAACAAACTTTAACTTTATGACCTAATTACTCTGAACTTCCAAAATCTGCCCGATTTCAACTACTCAAATGCTCATAACTTCCGAACCATGTGACATAGGAAGATATCTTGGTGTCAAAATAACCAGAATTGAATGGTCTTTCTGATAAAACTACTAACTCATAATATCCGAATTGAGTCTACGGCATGTTTTGATCTTACAGGCTACATATAGTTGAAATTGACTAGGCCTACGCCGCTACGGTACCGTACGTCACGAATTTTCTATTCCTGGTAAAATGTGTAAAATTTTGGTTGCCATTTTTAGCTCACCTTGACATCGTCAAGCTGAGCTATTGCCATGGGTCGTCGTCCGTCTGTCGCTCTACATTTCGCTACGGTCAACGATAACTCAGGAACCGTTTGGCCCACATGTTTGAAATTGGGTATAGTTGTTACTGCTATGCTCCCATATTAAACATCTTATTTTGACGCCAGTCGACGTACTTTCGAGCCACGGAAATTTTTGGCAAAAATGGGAATTGCCATTAGTCAGTTCAGGTTCAACGGATTTTGCTCATTTTTGATATGTGAATGAATAAGGGCTAGGGGTTTATATTTAAAAAAATTATGCAAATTAGGTAGGGTTTGGCAATTATATAGCATATTATATAGACACAAACAGTCTGTGGTGTCACACTCGTCTGGTTCGTTTTAGCAAGATTTCATTAACAATATCTTTATTGCAAAATTGTATTTCCTCTCCACCCTGCCGATAAAACGTCTATATTAGAGTAAAGTTTTACAAAACATGTTGGAACGCCAGCACAATTATTTATTTCAAACGCCATCGCTACAAAGTGGGTATAGCGCCATCTACGGTCACAAATTGTGATTCATTTTGGTTTATAATTATTATTGTGATATACAGATGGCAATCGTTTCTATAATGTAACGTCGATGGTTTGCTCAATTAAAACTGGCTTCTTCTTACTCACTCATTTGTGTCCTGTTTTGTGGTGAGCTACAGTGTCATTGACACTTTCATTTTACATTTTAAAAGTAAGAACTAACGGGACTAAATGTATCGTCAAATTCTTACCTGATAAGATTGTTTCCCAACTAGTTAAAAATCCAAAAAACCTAGACGATTTGATGAGTCACGAGTGTATGTTCACATCGAACAATATAGTAAAATAGGAAGTATAATGAAGCAATTTAACCATAAAAAGTGAACAGAATTACTTATATTTTGTGAAAAAGTGGATTTTTTAATTTTTACTATTTACGGAGACGTAATCACTTGAAATAAAGCAGTTGAATACATGGCAAAAGACATTGTAATGACTAATGGATGGATAATTGCCTAAATAAAGAAAAAAAGAAAAAAAGAAGGCAGTATGTGTTAAACTGTGAAAGTTAGTACCAGTACTGTCATAGTCTTAGAGCCCTTCGCTCTGCCACAGCCACACACACGTGACACGACTGTGACACAGGCCTGTGCCTGTGCAGGGGTGGCAGACTTTGATGACCTTCGGGTCTTTCGCCACCCCCGTGCTTTATCTCTGTCAAATCATGTATTGTGACCTGTCATTCAGACTCATTCTCATATCTTCCGTTGTACACTGTAAGTGTAATGTAGGCCTATGTCTTATGCACGAATAAACATCTTTGAATTTTGAATCTTGTGGAGAAGCTTCCGTGGCCCAGTGGTTAGGCCTTGTACACTGTCCACTGAAGGCTGTGAGTCCAAACCCCGGCCGGGGCAGTGAATTTTCTCAAGGTGTAAAAACCTGGCTCTCAACATTGGAGACTGAGTGTGAATCTCCCATGGCTCGGATGACCACGTAAAATGGCGGTCCCGTCTCCAGTAATACTAAGGCCAATGGGGACGTAAAAGAACCACTGAGGGCGCAAAAAAAACTCTGGCTGTGACCACTCTCAGTGCCATTCGGCTAAAGGCTAATTACCTGGCTTTACCCAAGCTAGGTCACACCCCATGGCTAGCTATAGCTATCCCTGCGTTATTATCCACGTAACCGTGGGCTACGCAGAAAACTATCCAGATCCAGATCTAGAGCGAAGGCCCGGGCTATAGTTCTAGAGCTAACACTGTCACTGACAGTGACACATGACTGTGATCCCTACAGTACATGATAGTAGTACATCATGTGACTAGTATTAGTGAATAATAATAGTTATTATTATTATTAAATCTTTATTGCATGTAATAGGTTATAGTATATAACTATAACTTATAACTAATAATACTAGTCACATGTAGCCTGTAGACTGTACTTGTAGTGTAGGGCTCACATGATATTATAATTAATAGTATGAATAAGTATTTTAATTAGTAGTATTAATAGTGATATAATGTGTACTATACTACTAGTATAGTAGTACTACTAACACTAACAGGAGACTGAGGAGCGTAGCTAATTAAGCCATTTGCATTTTGCTTTGGGAGAGGCACTATCGAGCGGGTTGTGTTCTGGGAAGGTGATCATCGTTGACCATGTAACTAATGTATCTACATTTATGGGGGGGAGGGGACAAGTGCCCCCTTGTCCCCGCTAGCTTATGTAGCAGGTACTATGTGTGAAACTGCATCTGCACTATATATTGATTAATGATGCAAATAATTACTTGCAGACATGGCTAATGATAATTACAAGCAAATTCTGAAAGAACTGACAGATTTGAAGAATCGGTAGGTAACTTCTCATGGTAGGGTTATAATTTATATTTCTAATTATATGAGTATGAATTTACGTGTATGTACTGCGGCTACATGTATAACAGGTATTTATAGCTTTTGATTTACATGTGCCTTCTCAAACCAGTGGGTGCCTTTAATATAGTTAGACATTTTAATTTTTTAAATACTGAATGAGTAGATGATGGAAAAGGTTTTCTTTTTCAACAGAAATTTGCTTATTGCTCTCATTAGCTCATCTGACATAGTCAGATGCAGCTTGTAGAATCGCATGATCGTCCGTCCGTGCGTCCGGCCGTCCGTCCGTCCGTCCGTGCGTCCGGCCGTCCGTCCGTCCGTCCGTGCGTCAACAGTTGGGCACAAATCTTAACCGCTCGACGTACGGTCACGATATTCGGCACATCGGGAGGGATCGTCAAAACGAGTTGGGATGTCGAAGCTGGGGGTCAAAGGTCAAAGGTCAAGAGGTGTAAAAGAAGGGGGAACATTCACTCTTTAACTTAAGGTATAGGGAGGAAATGCAGAATTGCGGCACAAATCTAAACGGCTCGACCTAGGCTCGTGATAGGCATCATGGTAGGAAAAGCCATCACTGTGCCGAAATTGGAGGTCACAGGTCAAAGGTCAA
>NW_014577230.1:494407-503753 GCF_000485595.1 Priapulus caudatus
CTACGCACGACTGAAATTGTACGTTCATAACCGTAGCAACAGACCCCAGATGAGCCCAGACGCTCTGCGGCTCTCATTTTTCTAGCTGCAGAAATGTTAATTTTGGCTCTTGCATTACCTGTGCTTATGTATAAAAGCTTCATTATTCTAATGCAACATGTGGAATCCGAAGTTTGTATTATAATTTATAAAAGTAAAAACATGCAGGAAACGTTAGAACCCATTTTTTTCGCTACACTAAAATTTTCTTACATTTTTAGCGACAGCGAGCAGCGTTCATGTTTTTATAAAACTAGCAATTTATAAGAATACTGTACCATTTTAATTATAGGTGTATCAATGCAGAGAAAGAGTGCACTACATTCTTGCAAAGAACTGCAGTAGACATTAAATTGGCTTCTTTACAGGATATGCATACTGATCTTGGACAAGAAATCTATTCAGAGTGTATGTGTTTTCTATTATGCATGCCATTAAGATGTCTAAACTATTGTAATATGCTATTATTTGTGTAACATGTAATTTATATATATGCACTTTTTGCAATTATTTCTTCCCTCAAAAACTGTAGTGGTTTTTAGAACCTATATATATAAATGTAGATTTGTCTACTTTATGCTTTGTAGTTTGTATTGTCTTTGGTATGGACAGCATATGGACTGTCATCTACAATGTAGCACATTGAATTATTGAATTCTATAGTAATACCAGAATACTGGTATACATTGTTATATATGATTGCAGTTACTATTTTTTGCTTTACAGTAAGAAAACAGGAGAAGCAATTATTGCATGTGAAATTTAACATAAAACAATTCAAAAATGAACTACAGCATTTAAAACCGACTCCTCAATGTAAGTAATTAATAATTATTGAGAAAAAACATATGTGATCTATCACAGACAGTCTCATACCAGGAAAAAATCCCATTTGTGAACCGTGCATAATTATTGTTGGAATGTGTTTTAGGATCTGGTGAATTCCATTTTGAACTGAAATAAAGACTGAATGAGTGAAACTTTGTGAGGTTGTATATGTGGCTGGGTGGGTGTATCTGCAGCTGAAGGGGTTGAGTTCACTACTACATTTCTCAGACATGTGCACAATTGTAGGAATTTTGTTTTTTGATGTTACTCTATATAATGCATTTCTAAAGTATGTCTATATTTTTGCAGTTGTTGAGACACTGAGAAACGTAATGGAGGAGGTTGAGAGTGCTATAACTAATGCAAAGCAGCAGCAAAGACAGATGTATGTATGCATTGTCGACTCTAGTATTAATGCAAGGTTATCAGGAGCTAGATTGAGCTGAGGTGATCTAAAGCATGTTTACTGTATGAGTAATTTACATCGAGGCCAACCATGTTAACTGATTTTATCATGGTCATGATAAATGAAAGGTGGTTTATTTATGTGCTTTGCACTGTAAATAGGTCAGCGTTAAGATAAAAATAATTTGTGACACAATGTGACGATAGTGAAAAGTTACGTGTTGGTTGAGATTTTCATATTGGAAATTGTGACCAAAAAAGTATTGTTGCTCTTGTTATCCTTCGTATCCGGACGACTAACTCCCGGACAACTACCACCCGGACAATTACCCCCCTAGGACATCTCCCACCCAGACAACTGCCACCCGGACAACTACCCTCTAGGGTTAGGGTTGTCCTAGGGGGGTAATTGTCCTAGGGGGGGGGGGTAGTTGTCCGGGTGGCAGTTGTCCGGGTGGTAGTTGTCCTAGGGGGGTAATTGTCCGGGTGGTCGTTGTCCGGGGGGTAGTTGTCCAGGGGGTAGTAGTCCTAGAATCGTTATCCTTGTGTTTGTGTGTAAAATTACACTTATTCATTTCTGTTTCTAGTGTACTAAGTACTCATTATACTTTGCTTTACCATGTTTCGGTTGCATCTCATTGATTATTTACTACCTTTGAGTATATATCACAGAAGTTTCACTTTACTGCATGATACAAGCATGTTTGTGTTGAGTCAAACTATGTCTGGCCTAGTGTATGTTATTTTAATGAACATCTTCTACATTCTAAGAACGCGTGCCGGATTTATAGCACGATTTATGCAAGACTATGGTCAAGAAGTTATTTGACAGTTTTTTTTTTTATTATCCATTTGTAACAATGCTTTCCAGTTACAAATGCAGTTTTGTGTTTTCAGACAAGAGAGTCTGAATGAGGAGGAGAACGTTTTGTCGCTAGAGATAGAAGCAATAGAGAAGCGTGTAGACAGTTGGCGCCAGTACCTGGGCCATGCAAGCGAAGGTGGCGCAATCTCTTCCCATCCTCAGCGACAGCCTGCCATGAGACAAGAAAGCCAAGCTAACAAACCTGCTGAAGTAGAACAGTTTGATGTACGATCACAGTTTTATTCACGTGCAGGCAGCATTTACGTTTTAAAAATTACTGAAATGTTTGACACGACTTTAAATGATTACCGCATGTAATATATCTCTGCATCGTCCACAAAGCATGTTTAATATAACTATGCCATAAAATCATAATGTCTCCTTAGTTGCCAGTCCTCCGTCCTCAGTGTGGTATTGCCTTACTTATCTCCACAAATGACAACTAATACTTGGTATTAGGAAAAGCTATATAGTAAATGTGTGTTAGTCAGCTTCAGTTAATTCAATGAGCTCTGATATACTGGTTACAGATCTATGCACAGCAGCATGGTGGGCTGTATGGTGGATGGGACGAGCAAGATCACAGACTGTTTGTGCACCTGTTTAACAGACTAAAGGTAACACTACGATAACTACACATTTATACAACAAATAGGTATCGTGGTCACATCCAGCTGATCACATTCTATGATAGCAGTGTTCTTTATTGGGCATTAACTTGCCACTTTGTCTTGGTGAAATAATTTTTATACATAGCAAGCTGTTGTTGTAGGACAAAGATAAGCTGGCTCAAGAAATGATTAGGCACATCCCGTGTTTTACCACTGAAGAGTTGCAGCAGCACATTTCATGGTATGAAACTTTCCTCCAGCTGCAAGAAAGCAAAAAATTAGCCATTGCATCTTGGCGGAAACAGAAACAGGTAATGTCACATGTGCCAGCCTTAACAGAACCATTCTAGTACAGGAGTGTAGTTTTCTTTTCTAATATATTAAATTAACCGTAACAATTTAACCACCACACGACATACCCATCCTGGTGTTTTTCAACACGTTTGTGTCTTATATTTCTCTGTAAACAAAGCAATCTCAACGCAATACATAATGAGTCCAATGAACGAACTCTTGATAGCATGACCTGGTTGCCTGTGACTGGATACTAGTTTCGGAATGTATGAGCAAATTCTGTCGAAACTCTACCCATGTGGCTAGATGATAGTCATGGAAAAGGTCAAACATAAAACACTGTCTCCTCTTGAATTTAAGATGAATTCTCGTTTAATATCAGGTTGACTGAGAGGTATGTACTCTTATGAGAATAGCATCTCAGTTCTATGAATACGTATATCATATGAACCTGTGGCCGTTCCTGCAGCACAATATGTGATCAATAACATTGTCCCGTCACAAACTACAGTATATCGCATGGCCCCCACGCACACACTGCATCAAACTGCTGCATGAGTAGCCAAACGACCTAGGAACGTGGAAATATACCCAAGACAGTTACACACGTAGATCTTTCATTATGACTAGGGAATATCCTTATACACATATATATATGTAACAGATCGAAAACAGGCAAGAAATCGACGTAGTGCAAGAAAAGACTGAAGCGCCTGTTGCTAAGGATATGGCTAAAAAAGAACAAGAACGTAGAGAGAAGACAAAGAAGATTGAAGAGTGGAAAGTATGTATGATGCATGGTAGTGTATATGAAATAGATGCTATGTTCACTGCATACCGTGTCATACTGGATGACTGGATACTGGATGATAGTTGTCTACAAAGTTAATATTTGCCACAGATCTGGGCATTCTGAAAAAACATTGTCAAATTTAAAAATCAATGGCCAAAAAGTAAATATGAAACTTTAGTATCAACTCAAAGTGTGGGACCTAAATCATACACCCATGTGATTTTACCAAATCTAAGCAACTTCACCTCCATATTTTGCATATATGGTATAATGGTAACGATATCAAAAACTGTTAAATGTGAATATGGCAATAAGAATAAATGTGCACTGGGTCAACGACCCTATTTTCAAATATGTTTGACATGGTCTGATGAACCCACCATAATTTCTGCATTTTGTTGACAAATATGCTGAAGCGAGGTTAAGGTGGTGTGTGTATTAGAGTAAGCAAGCTCACACTTCAGTGTTTTACCTTTGCATGTTCGTTTGCCAACTGAATAAAATTGACAATCACTATTCTGTAGTCTCACAATGTTCAATGTGTGTAGAACCGCCAACAATTGGCAGCAGTAGGAGTTGTAGCAGTAGCAGTGGTAGTAGGAGAGATATTTTATTACACATTTTCCTAACCATTAATTTAGGCAAAATGCAAGGAAATTGATGAGGAACAAAAACATCAGAAGTGCATAGAAGACGACAAAAAGATGCATGCACAAGAAAAAGAAAGAGACAGACAGGTTAATTTTACCATCCATATGCTATGTGCGCTTACATTATTCTGAGCATACTAGAAGCTGAAGAGGTGATTCATTTCAATTAATGCTTGGAATTTAGCTAATAATTTGTATGAAAAGCTAGATGGTGTATTATTTGATAATCAGTCACCATAACAACCATTTTTATAACAGAGACGATTGAAAGCGCTTGCTCTTCAATACAAAACTAAAAAGCAGGAGAATGAAGAATGGCAAAGAAGACTAGAACATGAAGAGCAGCATCTGGTGAACACAAGACAGATCTTAGCTGCAGAGGAGATTGCACGGTTTAGAGAAAGAGTAAGTTTATGTCACCTATTGTTGGATGCTGTAGATGTTTTGTTGATTGTACAGGTTGTATATTGATTTCTCATTATGATAATTTACAGTTTGAAGTCTTGCATGTGAGTAAAATTTTATTGAAAATACACAGAGGTCTTTCATTGCTAGATAGTTTTGTCTGGTAGACAAAAATATTAACAGAAAAATCCCGCACCAACGCACGCACAATGGAAGTAATCAGTTAAAAACCTTTTTTAATGTAATATTCTGTAACATGAATCAGGTTTTCCCATTGTCTTCCATTATATAATTGCAGACGAGTTCTTACATTGTTTTTGGTCAAAAAAAGCAGTCTGAAAAGATCCTCTGATCTCTCCTAATAAATGCACAATTATCAGTACATGTATTACATTAATTTCCTTGATGGCCATTGAGCACACCAATTTATGGGTAGAATACCCATTCATTTATTAGAAAAGTTGTATGAGGAAAAAATTTTGTTTAGTATTGTGAATTAAGTGGTCCAAATTTACAAATTATTAATAGGTGAATGTACGTCACCTGAGTTATCGTTATACGGTGTATCTCTGTATCCCTGACTCCATCTGACATGCTCTAGGATCAGAAGTTACACCAAAAAAGGATAGAGCAAGAGAAATTGAAACAGCGAGCGGTGCAGCAGAAAGAAGACCGATTGGCAAAACTCAAGCAGAAGGTATAACTAAACCACTATTACATGAATTTAACAAAGCATGCACATGTATTGGAGCTATCTTGGTTAATTTTTACTCATCCGTGTTGATCAAAACGTACTGCTGACGTTTCGCCTCCTATCAGAAAGCTTTCTCAAAGCTGACTGAAGTTGTCAGATTTGACCACCAGATGGTGTAGTGGTCAACAGCTTGGTTCACTAGTTTATGCACATATTATTAACTTGTAACGTAAGAAAAACTTGTAACTTAAAATTATAGTGGCAGATCTATGAATAGCTTCACGTGATATTCACATTTGGCATATGTATGGGCAACCTGTAAACAAGATGACAAACTGCATTGGCTCTAAAGGCATGCAGTTAGACCTCGATTATCTGAATGAGACAGGCGGGGAGTATTTTGTTCGGGTAACGGGTGGTGTAGTGGCTTATTACATATTCACGAGACCTTGAGATCTTGTTCGGATAATCTGAAATTCGGATAATTGATGTTCGGATAACCGAGGTTTGACTGTGTATGTGGTTTCTTATTTGACTGAGAAAATCACGAATATAACTGTCTGTATTCCTGCCAACATGAGTTTGCATTACTTTGAATGCATACCGCTCACTCCTGTTGGTTAATCAACTTCACAGGTAGCTGTAACAATTGAGAAGGACCCTACAAGACTCTACCAACCAACAAAGGGATGGGTGGAACGAACAAAACGGGTCGGACCCAGTGGTGATGCTAAACCAATGTCACTTCCCCACAGGTGTGCAATACCGAATGTAATTTAAAGGGATACTAGACTCTAGGATTTTACGGCATACAACTGTACTTACTGTATAACAAATCGTCTATACCCACACGTACTTGTTACCAGATACCTAATTTAATTGTTATAATTAATTATACATCAACACTACGAAATTTGAACAGCGCCATTGATACCTGCGACCGTGCTGCCACCCTGAAAAAGTTGCGCATTTCCCAATATATTTTGCACGTTACAGACCGAGGGCTAATCACAAAGGTGCAATTATATTTATACCTAAATGCTATTTAACCGAACGATGTTCATTTTAGGACAAATTTATCCATAATATAACTGAAACTAAATGTCGTTTATAAGATATTACAATCCTTTTGCTTTTAAATTAATAAATAAGAAACACCCTCTGTCTGTAGCCCTTGGCTGAAGTCGTTTTGCTCAACTTTTCAGATCGTGTGCTTTGAGTGGCGCCACTATCGTTGTAATCAAACTAGTCGTTAGTTTTAAAACGTTTTTAAAAAATATTTCTAATGGAGATTGAACCATGAAACTTTTTATGTAGCGTAATTTTAACCTAAATTAACTGAAAATAACCCTAGAACCTAGAGTAAAGGATCCCTTTAAGGTTTTCAAGAAAATCCCCATGAACCTCAACCAGGTCATGCAGGCTAAAGGTGCTAGGTGGTCTGATTAATATATTAAGAAGGAACCGTGATATCGATAACCATAAAATGTTAAATGAGGGTGTCCTATGCTGTCATGCATGCCATAAATTCTGTTTGATCAGAAAAATATTTTGCCGTCAATGCTTACTAATGTGCAACATTTCAGAGCGATTCCATCATGGAGGCATGGAGTGTAGCCACTGTACAGACGTCAACCCCTGAGGACCTTTCTTGTGAAATGCTGGAGAATGCAATTCAACCCTGTACATTAGAGAACGAATTGCTCAGTTTGGTCTAGCTTTTGCATATTGTTAGTTTACTGCACATAGTTTTACAATTTCAAATTATGCATGTTTACATATATTTATTAACGTGGTGTAAATAAATCTAATAAATCTGTCAAAAGGTGCATCAAGTTAATACAGGTCTGTAAAAACAGGAGATTAGAAAAATCAGCAAGTAATTGTCATCAGTAAAATACTAAAAACTGATTTATTGTTTATGTATAGCTAATAAACACACAGGTGTGTTTAACAATGAACTTCCATAACAGAGACTACAGACAAATTTGTTCATTTATAAGTAAAATTTATTTATACTATTTCTTATATACATTGTGCAATAAACTTGCATATATACCTAAAGGAAATTGTCATGTTACATTGTAACTGATGTCTCTCTAGAATTTTATCAGAGTTCTATTGATCTCCTTGGTATTATAATTAGCTTAATTATGACCTTCGTCTCCATAGAAATCTCTCTATTGTTACACAAAGCGCTGGCCACAGTAGTGCCACCTGCCTACGATACCATTCCCTGTTAAACTGCATGTGTGCTTCCTTGTTATCATCAAGGTACTTCTTGTAGAACTCGGCCATTTCATCAGCAGATAATGCCTCCGTAATGTCTGCTGTCGCACTCATATTCTCCATCTTTTCCGCAAGAAATGCTTTCTTGCTGAGGGCAAAGTTGCGATTGTGGGCAGACCAATAGCGGTGGCACCATTCTTGCGTGTCTTGTCGTTTCAGTCTGAATGCCTTCTCACGAGATGACTCGTCTGCAGGAGCATTAAATTTCACAAGGCGCAGATGGGATACATTGTGGGGCGGGCCGATCCAGTCACTCTTCATGACACACTCATCCGGTTCTCCTGCATGTGGATGTGTTGATTGCACTGCTGACGGTGCTGCAAATTGCCGTACACATTGAAGCTGGCAGTGCTCTCGAGCCACTGGCACCGCCCTGCACAGTTGTTTCGCTAGAAGTAGAACTGAGGCCATGGTGTTGAATTCTTGTGGTTACTACAAATAGTCAAACATAAAAGTTGCGACAATGCAAACACGTGGTTGGTTGTGCTTGTGCTGCGGGCCATGCTATGAGATGCCAGGGAGGCATGCCAATGCGTGTCCGGTAACACTCTTACCAACTGGTATACTTTATTTAAGGCATACTGTCAGTAATGATTAAGTTGGGTAGTAGGGCTCATAGGTTCTATGTCCCCCAGGGTACTGCCGGAACGTACCCTGGTAACTATCTGATAGGGTTAGGGAGTAGGCGTAGGCGACTCCCTAGACTCGTTAGTGGAGTAGGCGCGGTACGGTCCGGCATATTAGATAGTACCAGCAGAGCATATAAATCACGTCGATTTATATGCTCTGGTACCAGGGTACGTTCCGGCAGTACCCTGGGGGACATAGACCCTCTTAGCGGTAGTAGGGCATAACCAGCCTCAGCCATTAAATCTCATTGTGCACGCTTTTAAACTCCAACGAACTTGCTTCACTGTGAAATTGGACAGGGCATTGAAAATTAGGGTAATTGTCACCAAATTTGTTGACCCCGATTTGCAAGTTACAGCAAGCACATGCCCATAGCTTTTGTGCTACGGCATCAAGAAATTGTGTGAAAACTGTTAAGTTATCGACGATAATATCGACAATATCGATGATATCGTAGTTGCCACTCCACTAATACCTATTCTAACTATTTCCTATTCCTAATCCTACATCATATTTCCCTCCGGCTGACAATGCCCTGTCAAGTTTCGCATAGACGTTTAAAAAAAGGCCGTGTCTACGCGACCGGTTCCGGACATCCATCTCACACAGTGATCTTGCGACACGTACACGCATGATTGCGCAACGGTTCGCTCTGCTGATTGCCGAGTGTGTGTGTGAGAGAGAGCGAGAGAGAGAGGGAACGTGTAAGCTACCCGAGGTGTTTGTGTGTGCGTGCGTGCGTGCGTATCGTGCTCCGTGCGTCGCTGCGTGGTGTGATGTGGGTTTGTGTGTGTTGCAGGTTGTGTGCGTGCGGCGTGCGTGCGTCATGCGGCGTGGCGGTAA
>NW_014577230.1:507514-536365 GCF_000485595.1 Priapulus caudatus
AAAACATGATCCTGATGGACAATCCATAATATAAATACTAGAATTCTATAATACGAAATATTAAATTTTTTATTTCTTCTTATTTTACATTTAAATTTTATTTTAAAATTTAAAATTTGTAATTTTAATTAGTAAATTTAAATTATAGAATGGTTTAATACAATATACATTTCTATGAACAAAAGGCGGGGTGACAACTAAAAGAGTGGCACCAGGAAAGTTAGCAGTTATAGAACATATTCGACAAAAAATGTTTGGTTACGGCATTGGCAACTGAATGACTCACGCGGTCCAAACCGAAAAAGCATAGGGTGTCCTATCGGCTTTCAGCGATAAGCAGCAACCTTCATTCGCAATTTGAATGATGATCAGAGAAGCGCCGATAGAACTGCACGACGCGTCAGAGCGTTCACCGGGCGGGAGAGGTCCAAATTCTCTTATGTCGGCGGCGGCGGCAGGCGGCCGCCGACGGTGATGATGCCAAACCCATAGTATCCCCACGAACTTCGTTCGGGGGATACAATTATGTATAGTCATGAACTCCAAACGATGACATTAGTTCTCGCAAGTCATAACTTTTCTATTGCATTTCAGGATAGTAACTCTAATGCTGAATACAAGGTAACAGAAGTGAGGAGCCTAGTGGGAGGTGAACATCACTTTGTTCTACTAGGTGCAGGTACAAATTCATGAAACTAGATTACTTACATTGGGAGGAATTATTTCTCATTTTCGTTTAGTTTTTAAACACTAGGTGACAGCAGCATCCATATAGTTGCTAATAATAACCCTAGTTGTTAATAATAATACTAATAACCCTAGATTAATTGAACTATGTTTATTCTTGGCAAAAATGATATAATTTTGCCATGCAAGTGGTTTTATGTTTCTGCTTTTTCTTCCTTGTTTAAAATATTTCACCTAGTTTATTATAATTTACCCACAGATGGACAGATAGGCATTGCTGAGGTGGAGGAGAGGGTGCTTGCGTACCGAGTTGTCCCACTGTCAGCACAGGCATGTCAGGTGTCATGTGGAAAGGAGCACACTCTGGTGCTTACAGACACTGGACTGGTTTATAGTTTTGGACTTGGAAGGTTGGCAGGCATAGTGTTTTGAGGTTCCTGTAAATAAATTCCTTGGTGTATTGTCTTTAGTGTTTGCTTATTTTCAGTCAATTCTTATTTGGGGTGCACCAGAATCTCAAGTTGCCATCGAATTTGTTTGGAATTATTTGCATACAAAATGGGGCTTAAAATGTAGAATTTGTAATCTGAGTGAATGCTGTGATTATTGTACACATCCAATTTCATTCTGATTAGTGAGTTGTGGTACAATGTGGAGCCAAGACTGAGGTGTCTATTATCAGCTTTTTGCTCAAATTTCAGCGAGGTAGTTAGATTTAAAAAATTGAAAAAGGCTGCATGGTTCTGGTTATGATCTCAACTACACCAGGTGGTTCCAGTGCACCCTTAATCGTACGTCCAGAGTATTGAAGCATCTTAATGATTCCTCTAGTGGAGTTATGCGTAGAAATGTATTCGGCTATTCTATAATTGCTGTGAGCAGTTTGAAATTTTGTAAAAAACAGAAGATTATTTCTTATGCAATTTTAAATCGTTTACTTAATATGTTTAACAGTCGAGGGCAGTTGGGACATGACTCAACAGACCAAGAAGTGCAACCCAAGTTGGTAGATGCTCTGGACGGCCTCAAGATAATAGCAGTTGCAGCTGGTGGGTGGCATTCTTTGGCACTTAGTGGTAGGTGTTAATAAATGTGGTTTGAAATACCTAAATATGGATCTCTTAAAGCCACACTATGCGCATCCAAATTCTAATTTCTCCAGTACTAGACTAGCAAATACTTCGTGTCATGCATAATCACACTACCTTATGGCAAAATAAACTCTAGTTCCTCCCATTTCACTGCGCGTTTGCTTAAAACCCACAAGAACAAGGTGCGAAATCTGGTAATCTGGCGCCAACGCTAAATTGTTTGCCAAACAATTTCGCCAAGAATCGGTTAGGTGACGTCACATGTTTTTATCTTCGCTACACCCGTACCGCTGTACCGCAGCACCGCTGTGCGGTTGCTTGGCAGAGCAACGCGAAAGTGTCAACAACATTGGAGAATTTGAACAACATTGGAGGTATTTTCAAATGCCTTTTATAAGACAATGCGCAGTGAAATGGGAGGCACTAGAGTTTATTTTGTCATAAGGTAGTGGGATTATGCATGACACAAAGTATTTGCTCGTCTAGTACTGGAGAAATAAGCGTTTGGATGCGCATAGTGCGGCTTTAAGAGAGCTAAATACTTCGAGCTATGATGTTGTTATTTGTAGATTGACATTGTCAATTTTTCATGGCTTTTATAATCTTGTTTAGCAAATGCCTATTAGAAAAATAACAGTTGCATAGTCAATCTTTATTGCTACATAATTCTAGAATAGTGACAGTTGTAGCATCCATAGCTATCCATATTCAACTTTGTATCCACCCATTGTATTTTCTCCCCTTTTTATAATATTACAATAATTGAACAAATTATTGCAATCTTCATACATACATGAATGTAACAGCATCAATAACAGTTAGCACCCACTGGATGCTTCATATTTATATAATGTGGATTGCTGCGTAATGGACTATTGCAGACATAGGTGATGTTTATACCTGGGGCTGGAATGAGAGTGGACAGCTAGGCCTCCCCTCTCTGAATAGGATCAGTGCGAATAAGGAGGTAACACCATCTCAGACAGAATGCTCCGCTGCGCTGGATTCCACTAAAGACTATAATGGCTCTGACAGTTTGGTAGAAGAGTCCTTTCCTCCAGGACAACCTCATCGCATGGATGCCTTATTGAATAATGAGGAAGCCGTTCTGAGTCAGGGCATTAAAGTGAGTGTGCCACAAACAACCAATGATGAAGTTACAGAAGACGCATCAGAGCTAGTCAGCATGGACAGTATAGATGTGGTTTCGCCGACCGCTGACTTTGCCAGGTGTGACATGAAGCAATTGCAGTTGAAACAGACAGCGATAGTCTTCCAGTGTGTGCCTACACTCTTGGACTTTCCCGGATCTGATGAAATACTGGTGACAACAATTAGCTGTGGATCTCGGCACTCCGCCCTAGTAACAGGTGTGTTGTTACTATGTGCAAGGTGTGTGGCATCAGCAAATTAGGTCTGGTGGTTGAGTTTTTAGCTCACCTTGACATCGTCAAGATGAGCTATTGCCATGGGTCGTCGTCCGTCCGTCCGTCCTTCCGTCCGTCCTTCCGTCAACATTTGGCTACGGTCAACGATAACTCGGGAACTGTTTGACCCACATGTTTGAAATTGGGTATAGTTGTTACTGCTATGGGAGAGGTTTGAACGTCCTATTTTGGAGCACACCAGTCGACGTACTTTCGAGCCACAGCAATTTTTTGGCAAAAATGGGAATTGCCATTAGTCAGTTCAGGTTCAACAGATTTTGCTCATTTTTGGTATGTGAATGAATAAGGGCTAGGGGTTTTGATATTTAAAAAAAATATTATGCAAATTAGGTAGGTTTTGGCAATTATATAGCATATTATATAGACACGCAGATAACAGTCTGTGGTGTCACACTCGTCTGGGTCGTTTTACAAGATTTCATGACAATATCTTTAATGCAAAATTAGTATTTGCTCTCCACCCTGCCGATAAAATGTCTATATTAGAGTAAAGTTTTACAAAACATGTCGGAACGCAGCATAACCTATTTATTTCGAACGCCATCGCTAAGAAACATCAAAGCGGGTATAGCGCCATCTACCGCCACAAATTGTGATTCATTTTGGTTTATAAATTATTATTGCGATATACAGATGGCAACCGTGTGCTACCGCCTAGAAAAACTCATACGAAGTAAACACTTGTCTTCCATGCAACCAATTAACCTTTGACAAAAGTTGTGTTATGGTCAGGGAAACACCATTTTCATGTGGTATATAGCAGCTACGTGGAATAAGCGTATCCTCTCAATCTTACACGTTACACCTCGGGAGCTCCGCTTTTAGGCAGTGCCTAAATCTGAATATTATAAAAATGTTAAGTGGCGATCATTTAGGTGTAACACCATCACTCGCCCACATCTCAGACTTTCACATCTCAAACATTTATTTTCACATAAAAAATTACACATATAATTATCAAGAGTATATAATGGAGTATTCTCCCATATATACTTTTCGTTTCTATAATGTACGTCGATGGTTGCTCAATTAAAACTGACTTCTTCTCACTCACTCATTTGTGTCCTTTTTGTGGTGAGCTACAGTGTCATTGACACTTTCATTTATTAAACCAAGAAAGGCACTTAGAAAATGACATGGAAGTAGGTAAAATTATCCCTATCACCTTTACACATCTTTATTGGTGCAACGGAGTAAATATCAAGGTACTATGTTAACTAAGTTATTTCTAAAAACAAGAAGGAATGTATCGCCTACCTTTGACATTGTTGTGATGGGAGACAGCTGCAATTATCAATTTCCTAGAAATATTGTAGCTCTAAATATACAAAACCTTTATTAGCAGCACATTGTGATCTCTGTGATCAAGTTATATCTGACACTGCATCTACCTAATTATAAACATAAATATCAACAATAACAATGTGTTGCCTAATGTACAGATAAAGGAGAACTCTATACTTGGGGCTGGAATGACTACGGACAACTTGGTCATGCAGACACGATCACCCAGCATGAGCCTAGACGAGTCAACTATTTCACGGAGCATGAACTTCTCGTACGGGATGTCACGTGTGGGTACTGGAACACCATCGCTTCCGTTGAAACCAATGTGATAGAGTAGGTGCTGATAGATTTGTGTATATAATCAGCAATCACTGTCACATAAAGAATATTTTTTATTTGATGTTTAGTAAGGCACCAAGTTGCCACAAAAGAACTGACGATGTTATTATAACAGAAATATGTTTCTCAACTTCCATTTGCCCTCAATTTCCTTTATAATATTGTCTACTGTATTATAAATATCAGTGCCAAAGTGGAAAGTGAATATTTGCTGATATCCGAGGTGGTGTAAAAACGCATTTTGTTGAATTGCTCCAATGTATGATAGGCATGTGAAAGTTATTGATACAACGTGAATCATTGAATCCGTACAACAGTTTAAATTACTATAAAGAGCCATTTCAATGGTTTGGATAGGTTGAAACGAAGAACAGGTGGAAAGATGCTAATGTAGAGGAAATTGTGGGAAATGAGGTATTTGTGGAGAAAGAGGAGTAGGATGACACAGGGAAGAGGCAATTAACTAGGAGAAGAAATTGAGTGGGGTAGGAAATAGGATGAGAGGAGATGGAGATGTAGAATGTGGAAAAGAACTATATAGACATTAATTTAAACGTTGGTGAGAATTGTAAGTCTTGGTAATTGGTGAAACAAAATCATACTCTTCCTTCATTTATCTACATTCTTCTTATCCATGTTTCATCATCTTACACCTCATGTTCTTCCACTACTTCCCACCTTCTCTTCCACCCCTCATTTTTAGCTCGCCTTGACATCGTCAAGATGAGCTATTGCCATGGGGTGTCGCACGTCCGTCCGTCCGTCCGTCCGTCAACATTTGGCTACGGTCAACGATAACTCAAGAACCGTTTGACCCACATGTTTCAAATTGCATATAGTTGTTACTCCTATGGGAGAGGTTTGAACGTCCTATTTTGGAGCACGCCAGTCGACCTACATTCGAGCCATGTCCACTTTTTGGCAAAAATGGAAATGGCCATATGTCAGTTCAGGTTCAGTGGATTTTGCTCATTTCTGGTATGTGAATGAATGAGGACTGCCCCCAAAATATATCACACAGGTTTTGATTTTTTTCTTAAATTATGCAAATTAGATAGATTTTGGCAATTTCACTATGCATTTCAGTGTCTGCCTACGGTCAACGATAACTCAAGAACCGTTTGACCCACATGTTTCAAATTGCATGCAGTTGTTACTCCTATGGGAGAGGTTTGAATGTCCTATTTTGTAGCACGCTAGTCGACCTACTTTCGAGCCACGTCCACCTTTTGGCAAAAATGGAAATGGCCATAAGTCAGTTCAGGTTCAACGGATTTTGCTCATTTCTAGTATGTGTATGAATAAGGACTGGGCCCCAAAACATATCACATGGGTTTTGATATTTTTTTTAAATTATGCAAATTCGGTAGATTTTGGCAATTTCACTATATGCATCTCAGTGTCTGCCTATGGTCAACAATAACTCAAGAACCGTTTGACCCACATGTTTCAAATTGCATACAGTTGTTACTAGCCTATGGGAGAGATTTGAACGTCCTATTTTGGAGCACGCCAGTCGACCTACTTTCATGCCACGCCCACTTTTTTGGCAAAAGTGAAAATGCCCATCTAAATTCATTCGATTTTGTTAAATTTTGGCATGTGAGTGCCACCACTCTTAATTCTACCCATCCATTATCCATTCTATTTCTCTCTTCCTATTTTATACAACAGTATTTTACTCACCACACTACCTCTGCTTCTCATTTTCCCTTGTCACCATGTGCACCTGTTTTTCTTTCTCCACACCTGCTGCACCCCTCTGCCATTTCTCATCTACCTCTACTCATTCAATACTACTTTCAGCCTACAAAAATACGATGGGTTTGTGTTGAGAATGTTTGTGATAAGGCAATGTCTTTTACCTGTCCAACATCTCTGTATAAATTCCAATGTTTTCATTTTACTTTATATAGAAATGACAACAGTTGTACTTTTTATAATTATGTTTACATAGTATAAATTTGTAATTAAACCCCGTGAACATATGGTGTATCATATTATAAGTTATGTGTATATATATATACAGTCTTCATTCACAATAAAAATACAACAAACATATCATGCCTATTTTTTTAAAGATTAGTGAATTTTCAATTCATAATTTGACAAAAATAGGCAAATTATAGAGTCAGCCAATCACAATAGTGAAAGTCACCGAGGTCAGAAGTAGCACCCCTGGTCCTAAGCCGCATAATAGATCTATACAGATAGATAGAATTTTTAGTTCTGTGTTCTGAATATGACAGATCACATTCATCCGTCTTATTGTGTGTCTTCATTATTATGAATGCTAATCGCAGTGCTAAAAAAGCACCTGTGCCTATTTTTCTGTCGACAGTGGAACTACAAACAGGTTGTGGACCCAAAAAGAATTTCTTAGCCACCACAAATAGATTATGGGATATTTTTTAACCAACACAGATTGTGGGCTCATAAATTTCTCAGCTATCTTAAACAGATTGTGGGGGAAAAAATCTTGACCACCACAAAAAGAGTGGGTTAAAAAATCCCTTAGCCACCTCAAACAGATTGTGGGCCCAAGAATTTTTTAGCCACCACAAACAGATTCAGATTGATTGTGAGCCCGGAAATTTCGTAGTCACCACTGATTTCAACTGCAAAATCCTTAAAAATGAATAAAAAAATGGCCCTACATCACAATGCACAGTTATTACTTATGTTTATTATCATACCTAAAGTTGTAAAAAACTCCACCTCTCATTATTATAAGACGAGATGAAGTTGGTGGCATTGCTATAGATTCTACTGAGTGAGGAAGAAACGCTAAACTGTCTAAATAATTTAGCATTGGCAGCACTATGCCATTGTTTTAGTGCGATTTAGCAGCTGGCTTTATTATATAATGGATGTGTAACAATATTAATCTAGCTTGTTCCGATTTCCGATTTTTGAGATGTACAAATAATATTGTGCTCCGCCATTTCTGCTGTTATTTTTTTTTAATATATTGGTTTTCAAAGCTGTCAAATCCCTTAGATTTTTTCCCAAATCATGTTCTCATAATATTTTCAGGGGGGTCGAATTTTTATTTAGATGCGAGAGCGCTGGCGATCAATGCGGAGAGGCATTTGTAGCGTCAGTATATATATGGTGGCGGCGGGTGGTTTTAGATTGAACGGATCAGCGAGTATCATGCGCAGTGCGCAAAGAATCGCTGTTTGTTTGATGTAGTGGAAGAGTCCTTGTGTGGATTGATGTTTATGAGGTGTGATTATGTCAGCATATACCGAATGACCTGCCGCATGTCGTGACATTCTTCCCTACCAAGTCGCACCTTCGATGTCTTTACATTGTATTGTGTCGAAGCGAGACAAAAGATGAGTGCGGCTGATTCCGAGGACGACGGCTGCCTCTCCCCTCCCCAGTCGCCCGGACCTGGCGGACCGCCGCTGTCGCCGTCTGCACGAGCTTTAAACTCTCAGTCACATATTTATAAGATAGTCATACTCGGGGAAGGAGGCGTAGGGAAAAGCGGTAAGCACCAAACTCTACATAAACTTGTCACGTTCATCTTCATCGTTTCGTAACTAATACCACTGACACAAGTAGCAGACGGTGTTGTTGTTGTTGAATGTTGCTGTTTATTATTGTTATTATTATTATATTATATTAATATTATTATTATAATTATTATTATTATAGTTATTATTATTACACGTCACAGTTCTGCTGGTTCAAGGATAGAGAACATGGGTCCCAATAAAACCAATGTGATTTACATCAATATAATATAAATATAATATTATATCAATATAATATTAATAGGTTAGGGTTATGGTTAGGATTAGGATTAGGGTTTAATAGGGTTAGGCACATTGGTTTTATTGGGACCCATGTTCTCTATCCTTGGGCCTATAAGCAGGTGCTGTGCACGCAGATATTTTGCTGATGCGAACCAAACTGAAACAAGTCAACAAAAGTACTAATACTATTACTATACCACAACCATGTTCGCAATATTACATCTTTCTTGTGAACAGATTGAGTCAGATTAGCTCATGGTGTTACATATATAAACTCTGTGAACCTAGCTTACAATGTTTGTTTCAACCTACATCAGGACCTCTGTACATGCATAGTTGTCATGTGTCTTTACAAAGCTCTACCCCTGAACCATAACCTAAGGCTATGCACTGGCTGGGTGATGCTAGAGTAGGCTTGACCCCTAAATTGTGTGTATGTGTGTGCGTGTGTGCGTGCGCGCGTTTGCGTGTGTGTGATATCTTGTCAAGAACTGATAACATATGACATGGTGTGAAGACTGCATGTTACCCCTTCTATACATGAAACATGTACTCCTACATTTAAGATTAACATAAATTTTTATGTGTGGTGGTGCGGCGTATTCTCCCACGTATATAATTTTTTAGGGAATGTTAAGAAATTATGCAATTTCATTTAAGGACAAAAACCAATGTTTACAGACCTTATACCAGTTCTTGTCCAAATGAAATGAGGAAAACTTGTTGCAAGCCAGTTTTGAGCATTTCTGTGATACTCCAGTCATGTGTGCACACATGAAAGTTTGAACATCATAATGAAACTGGCTTGCAACAAGTTTAATTTATACTGTGATCAAACTTTCATGTGTGCACACCTGACTGGAGTATCACAAGAATGCTAAATATGCATTTAACTCGCACGTACCTGCACGTACCGTCTGAAGTGCAGACTGTACCAGAGTGTTAACTTTTGTGGTAGTACGGGAAAAAATCACATCCGACTTGTGCATGTACGCTTTTGTTTTGTTTTACTTCATTATATGTTTTACTAATATATTTTTGAACCCAGTATCCACCAAATGCCTAATCCAGAATCGAGTTCTCCAGATGCCAATATTTGCATGCAAGTTTGACTTGCACCGCACACAGCTATGAAGGGTTTTTAACAATATGACTGCCCTCAAAAACTGAAAAAAATCTTGTGCAGACAGCTGAGACACCCTTCCTCCTAAAATGACTAATTGCCCCTAATTGACCTAGCGTGACCCAACTTGGTCTACTTACACATCTTGGGGAGAAGGTGGGCAGCGTACCAAAACCAGGTCACTGCAACCTTTATTTGACCTTTACCTTGACCTTGATCATATTTCCCTTCCGCTCTATAACTTGGCCCCTAATTGACCTAGCGCTACCAAACTTGGTATACTTACACATCTTGGGGAGAAGGTGCACAGCGTACCAAAACCAGGTCACTGCGACCTTTATTTGACCTTTACCTTGACCTTGATCATATTTGCCTTCTGCTCTATAACTCGGCCTCTAATTGACCTAGCGCTACCAAACTTGGTATACTTACACATCTTGAGGAGAAGGTGAGCAGTGTACCAAAACCAGGTCACAGCGACCTTTATTTGACCTTTACCTTGACCTTGATCATATTTCCCTTCCGCTCTCTAACTTGGCCCCTAATTGACCTAGCGCTACCAAACTTGGTATACTTACACATCTTGAGGAGAAGTGCAGCGTACCAAAACCAGGTCACTGCTACCTTTATTTGACCTTTACCTTGACCTTGATCACATTTCCCTTCCTCTCTCTAACTTGGGCCCTAATTGACCTAGCGCTACCAAAAGCCAGCGTCACTACGACCTTTATTGACCTTTACATTGACCTTGATCATATTTTTTCTTTCCCTCTATAACTCAGCCCCTAATTGACCTAGCGCGACAAATTTGTATACTTACACATCTGGGGAGAGAGGTGTGTCGCGTACCGAAACCAGGTCACTGCAACCTTTATTTGACATGAGCTTGACCTTGACTTCATCATATTTCCTTTCGCGCTCTATAACTCTGCCCTTAATTGACTACGTCGACCAAACTTCGTATACTACACATCTGGGAGAACACAGGGGATACATGTCACTCTGCGAAATTAGCACTGGCCCGGTATCCGAGGCCAGTAAATTTTCCGTGGGCCAATGAAACTGGTAAATGAACAAGCCCGATGGGCCAGTGGCAAAAATGGAGTAAATGGTATATTAGATATTTCAGCTTCTTTATGTGATGATCAGTCTGAGAATTACCGAAATGCCCGATATTTTGTATGAAAATTTACCGATATTTACCGATAGGGCATCATATTCCCGATCTTAAGTAGGGGAAGTAACTAGTCAACACCGTGCGTGTTTGTTGCCGCTAGAAGTCGCAACAACTTCCGGTTTCCGGTCCGGTTTGGTTTCTCTTTTCATAATATGATAATCATTGATTCGGGCCTGTAAAACCTAGTGTGGGCCAGTGAATTATTTCTACAGGCCCGCTGGGCCAATGAGGGTGGAAGTTTTTCGTGCAGACTGACATGTACTGATGTAGTTGACGACAACTGCCCTTTCTAGTTTGAATCTGATTGAACTGAAATTTTGTATTAATCCTATATGAACATTTTCGTTTATCTATTCCTACTTTCAATAATTAACTATCTATGATGTATGTAATTGATTGAATCATTGAAATTTAAGATGTTATATGGCATGAAGCACATCAAAAATTGTCTGTATTGAACATGCATGTGCAATATTCAAGCAACATTACAACCAAACTGACAACCAACGTAAGGTCGGTTTAGTTCCAAATACCAATGGCATTTTAATTTAACCTTTATTTTGAAAGTTGTTAGAAATCAGGCCTAACATGTCGTTGTGAACTGTATATAATTAACACTGATGATTCACATCACAAGTGTTATAACACTAATACTAACACTCAAAATGACAGTAGCATCAAATTGAGTACTACATGCTATATTGGCAATCTAGTGCATGTGAGGTGATAAATGATATTGAGGACATGAGCCTTGGCAAACTTATTAACAGACACTCAACAGACAGTGCATTTTAAAGTGTTATTAAGAAACTTATCATCTACATTCACCTCGTCCCCCTTCTCCACACGCACATTTTCATTAATCCTTATAGATGCATTTGCTATTAAATAGAAAGAAAGAAGATACGTGGACACACTGTACTGGTCCCTCAACACCATAAAACTACTGGATTTTAATTTATCAGTTGAAATCTTGCGTTGAGTAATTGAAGCTGGCACATCCTAGTGGTTACACAATGCGGTTTTGAGAGATTTCTCAGCTTTTCATATTAGTTATCTATAAATATCTGCAGTAGGAATAACCAATTAAGCAATTATGATTTAGATTTGCACAATATATATTTTTTTTATACTATTTTTGCAGCTCTGACAATGCAGTTTGTCAGTCACAGTTTCCTCGACTTCCATGACCCCACTATAGGTGAGTTTTCATTTTGTTTCTTATGTGTTTGTGGACAGGAGAAAGCTAATACATTGTGTAAGATCCTGCTCACTACGTGTGGGTGCGTGCGTGCGTGTATGCATGCGCGCGTGTGTCCTCACATGCGTTGATGCAGGTAAATAGCGTTGGTCGGGTGGTATTGATTAAATAATATAGAGAGTGAGAATGTACTTTGTCTAGGCTTTCCTAATGGGCTGAATGGTACATTTTCTTAGAGGATGCGTATCAGAAGCAAGCACGTATAGATGGTGAACCGGCTCTGCTAGACATTCTTGACACTGCTGGGCAGGTAAAACGCAGCCCTGTGCCCTGATACAGCACTTGTTGACATTTCCTTTAGAAATCGTATGAAAAAGGGCATTGCAGCAATATGTTGTGGCAATATTTAAATACTTCTCTGTTCATCTATGCGGATTATCACATCGTGTAATTCCAAGTAAAAATGAGTATAATAAATAGTATCATTATTTCCTTTTCACGAATTGCTTGTTGCACGCTAAGCTGGATAGTTGCGTTTTACATGCGCGGAAAAAACGAAGTGTACGGTTTTTGCGTGTCATGCGTGCGCAGGTGGAATTCACGGCGATGCGAGACCAGTACATGCGGGGTGGCGAGGGTTTCGTGCTGTGCTATTCCATCACCGATCGACACAGCTACGACGAGATCATCGAGTACAAGAAGCAGATCCAGAGGGTACAGCATCGAGAGGACGTGCCCGTTGTCCTAGTCGGGAACAAGTACGACCTGCAGGAACACATGCGTCAGGTAATTGCGTTAGGACAGCTGCCATGCTGATAGGTTTGCCTGTTTGGAGGTTAATCTTAGTTACTGAGCGAAACGATGCTGTCAATCTGGCGTGCCTCAAAAGGGCTGTTTGTGCAGCATGGCCAGCATTCATGTAGGTTATATAATGAATCTGGATCGGAAAATCAATGCATACCACTATAGCTCGCTTGCTTGCTTGCTATGAGTCCGTAATGGAAGTGCGTCACACTCTCGTCGCGTCTCTTTTATTCCCAATCAAAATGGTGCCTTGAATATAATAGATGCAACGTAATTGCCAAGTTGCTTTTGACTTGCCATCGGACCCTTAATCAAGGTGGCACTGCGCTACTGACGTAAGGAGTCGAATGGAACTGTTGTTTCTCCAAAAATAATATTGGTTTCAATATTAGAGAATATGGTCAAGTTAGATTTGCAATTCTTGATGATGTTGTATTGTTTATACATGTATTAAAAGGTAGTGCGATTGTTGACTGGTAATATAGGCAGCATGCGCCATCACTGCTGCTCACTGCTGCACTCTTATACACATGCTAGCTGTCATTTCTAATTATGGCGTGCAGGTATGCACTCTCATTGCTCATTAACTCAGGACTACGGTTAGAACAGTCACTGCATATCATTGTACTAGGAAGCCCTGCCAATGCATATCACTACATATCATCATGGATATGACAGGGTTTCTTCTGAGGGAAAATTAGACAACGGCGGTAATGGCCAGTTTGGGGAAAAAACGCACATGATGGATTCAAAGGCGTGCAGTAGGCACGAATGTGGATTCTGCAGGCAGGCGCGGGGGGTGGGGGGAGGGAGAGAGCTAGAGGGGGGTTCTGGCAGCTGGACCCATTCTCCCGCACTCCCGCATGCTCTACGCATTCTCACGCAAAAGAAAAAAAGAAAAAAAGCAGCCCGCGACACCCCTGTTACCCACGTCCGTGGCTGTGCACATCGTGGCTCGTGCTTGCTGGCTGGGGCGGCATTGATTGAAGTACGGGGGGGGGGGGCAAATGCACTGATTGTTACAGTCGCGTGGTCATGCTTATTGCTGTATATGTAGGGGTGGGCACCGCTGGTATGAGGGAGCGACAGCAAAAGTTTCCCGGAATCGAGGAAAAAGCTGCAATCGGGAATGACACGGGAGTGTGCTGGCACGCAAAAAGAACGTTGCTGTGAATTTCATTACGATTTTCCATGTATATAGTCAGAAGCACGTGGTGATCTATTTATTTTTGGATTGACACTATTTTGACAACGGCGGGTAAATAAAGGAACATTTTCACAACGGCGTTGTTAAATTTGACAACGGCGGTGCGCTGCAGTGCCTCCTGTGTAGAAGAAACCCTATATTATGTGAGTGCAGCATTTCAGATGAGGCTGATGAACTGATCAAGATATGCTTTCGTTGTATCGTATGGGTGGGCTCTGTTGTAATATATCACTGCATATTGTATGAATATTGCTTTCGATGTCTATCCATGCGTATCATCAATAATGTATGCTCTACCGATGTGTATCACTGTGTTTCATCGTATGGGCACGCTCTCTGAATGTGTATCACTATCACTGCCTACGAATTTTAGTGCACATCACCGTATCAGTATACGGTCTCGTATATCACTGTGTATGCATATATTACTGCGTGTGCATATTATTACTGTGTATGCATATTACTGCGTATGCATATTACTGCGTATGCATAACGCTGTGCATCACCTTATGGGAATGAGACCTGGATATCATTGTAAGGGTGGGCTCTCTCTGTGTATTTCGACGTGTACGTACAGGGGTAGAAATTAACTTTTGAACAAGGAGTCCAACGGACTCCCTACCCTCAAAAAGAAGAAGTCTGCAGCAAAATGAGAGAGTCCGCAGTTTGAGGTTCAAAATTAAAGATATTAACAATAACGATGTGCTTATTTTTAAGATTCATGCAGTTGCACATCTGCCAAATTTTCTTTGGACATTAGCTGAAAAAATACAGTAATTCCGCGAGGCCGTGCTCCAGAATGAACTAGTTAGTATGGCAGAATTTTCAAGGAGTCACACGGACTCCTGCATATATGTCAAATCAGGGAGTCCGACAGTAAATCAGGGAGTATTTGACTCTGGACTCCCGTTAATTTTGCACCCTGTACGTATATCAGGAGTAGATAATAGGGAAGGAGTGTGACATCAATAAACAAGGGACATTCGTCATTTACTAGTCTTAAAATACCTGCGATTTACTACGCGTAACTCATCCAACTTGAGCTCAAATCGTACACAGTACATTCGCCTAGCATAGTGCGAAATCGTTTCCTCGTATACACCCGCAATCCGGAGATATAGACTAAAATGTACGACACGATTTTCCATTCTGTAGCCAGCAAAATCTATGCGTTCAGAGACGAATTTGAAACAAAAGGCAGCTACTAACGCGCTATTTCTAACTCGGCGGGCAATGTGGCTCGCTGGGAGATTTGAATCCGATCTGCTGCTGATGATAGCGGATTGGCGTGCGTGCGTGGTATGGGGGCATGCCGGTATGTAGCTGTGTACCGGGTCAAAGGTTATCTCGCCGAATGTTGCGTTGATGCCTAATCTCTCAGCGAGCCACATTGCCCGTCGAGTTAGCAATAGCGCGTTAGTAGCTGCCTTTTGTTTCAAATTCGTCTCTGAACGCATAGATTTTGCTGGCTACAGAATGGAAAATCGTGTCGTACGTTTTAGTCTATATCTCCGGATTGCGGGTGTATACGAGGAAACGATTTCGCACGATGCTAGGCGAATGTACTGTGTACGATTTGAGCTCAAGTTGGATGAGTTACGCGTATAAATCGCAGGTATTTTAAAGCTAGGAAATGACGAATTTTCCTTGTTTATTGATGTCACACTCCTTCCCTATTATCTACTCCTGACGTATATCACTGCATATATTACTTTGCGAGTATGCACTCTCGGCCTACATCACTGCACACATCACCGCACCACGCGTACGCTCTGTAGTCGTACATCACTGCACACATCACCGCACTACGCGTACGCTCTGTAGTCGTACATCACTGCACACGTCACCGCCACTACGCTACGCTGTAGTCATACATCATGCACACATCACCGCACTACGCGTATGCTCTGTAGTCGTACCATCACTGCACACATCACCGCACCATGCGCTATGTCTCTGTAGTCGTACATCACTGCACACGTCACCGCACTACGCGTACGCTCTGTAGTTCATACATAACTGCACACATCAACCGCACATGCGTACGCTCTGTAGTCGTACATCACTGCACACGTCACGCAACGCGTACGCTCTGTAGTCATACATCACTGCACACATCACCGCATACGCGTACGCTCGTTGTAGTCGTACATCACTGCACACATTCACCGCACCATGCGTACGCCTCTGTAGTCGCTACATCACTGCACACATCACCGCACCATGCGTACGCTCTGTAGTCATACATCACTGCACACATCACCGCACTACGCGTACGCTCTGTAGTCGTACATCACTGCACACCATCACCGCACATGCGTACGCTCTTAGTCGTACATCACTGCACAATCACCGCACTACGCGTACGCTCTGTAGTCGTACATCACTGCACACATCACCGCATACGCGTACGCCTCTGTAGTCGTACATCACTGCACACATCACCGCACTACGCGTACGCTCTGTAGTCGTACATCACTGCACACATCACCGCACCATGCGTACGCTCTGTAGTCGTACATCACTGCACACATCACCGCACCATGCGTACGCTCTGTAGTCGTACATCACTGCACACATCACCGCACTACGCGTACGCTCTGTAGTCGTACATCACTGCACACATCACCGCACCATGCGTACGCTCTGTAGTCATACATCACTCACACATCACCGCACCATGCGTACGCTCTGTAGTCGTACATCACTGCACACATCACCGCACCATGCGTACGCTCTGTAGTCGTACATCACTGCACACGTCACCGCACTACGCGTACGCTCTGTAGTTAGTACATCACTGCACACATCACCGCACCATGCGTACGCTCTGTAGTCATACATCACTGCACACATCACCGCACCATGCGTACGCTCTGTAGTCGTACATCACTGCCCACACATCACCGCACCTGCGTACGCTCTGTATAGTCGTACATCACTGCCACACATCACCGCACTACGCGTACGCTCTGTAGTCGTACATCACTGCACACATCACCGCACCATGCGTACGCTCTGTAGTCGTACATTCACTGCACGCATCACCGCACCATGCGTACGCTCTGATAGTCGTACATCACTGCACATGTCACCGCACCATGCGTTACGCTCTAGTGTCGTACATCACTGCACACCATCACCGCACATGCGTACGCTCTGTAGTCGTACATCACTGCACACATCACCGCACCATGCGTACGCTCTGTAGTCGTACATCACTGCACACATCACCGCACCATGCGTACGCTCTAGTAGTCGGTACATACACTGCACACATCACCGCACCATGCGTACGCTCTGTAGTCGTAATCATGCACACATCACTGCATCCCATGCGTACGCTCTGTAGCGTACCATCACTGCACACAGTCACACCCGCACATGCGTACGGCTCTGTCTAGTCGGCTACATCACTGCACACGGTTCACCGCCACACACGTACGGCTCTGTAGCGTTACATTCATGCACACTATCACACGCACCATGCGTCACGCTCTGTGCGTACATCACCTGCACAATTCACCGCCACCATGCGTACGCTGTCTGTTAGTCGTCTACATCACTGACTATCACGATACCGCACATGGTCGCTCTGTAGTCTACATCACTGCACACATCACCGGCACCCATGGTACCTCTGTATAGGTCGTACATCACTGCACACGTCACCTCGCACATGCGTGTACGCTCTGTAGTCGAAAACAAAAAAAAAGCAGCTCACCCACACATCACCGCAGCCATGCGTACGTCTGAGTCGTACATCACCTGCACACATCACCGCACACGAGTACTCTCTGTAGTCGTACCAATCACTGCCACACGTTCACCGACAACCATGCGTCACGCTCTGTAGTCGTACCATTCACTGCACGCATTCCACCGCACTACGCGTATCGCTTCTGTATCGTATCCACTTTGCACACATCACGCCACCATGCGTTACGCTCTTAGTCGTACAATCACTGCACGCATCATCGACCATGCGTTACGCTCTGTAGTCGTACAGTCCTGCACACATCACCGCACCATGCGTACGTCTGTAGTTCATTACATCAGCTGCACAACGGTCACCGCCACCTAGCGTCACGGCTCTGTAGTGTAACATCACTGCCCACGTCACGCACTACGCCGTACGCTCTGTAGTCGTACAATCACTGCACACATCACCGCACTACGCGCTACGCTCTGTAGTCGTAATCATGACACACGTCACCGCACCACGCGTTCGCTGCTGTAGTCGTTACATCACTGCCACACATCACCAACACTACGCGTTACGCTCTGTAGTCGTAGCATCACTGACACATCACCACACTAGCTGTAACGCTCTGTTAGTCGTACATCACTGCATACACACACCACACTAGGTTACGCTCTGTAGTCGCTACATCACTGCCACACATCACCGCCCATGCGTATCGCTCTGGTAGTCATACATCACTGCACACATCACCGCACCCACATGCGATACACTCTGTAGTCGTTAACATCACTGCACCACATTCACCACACTAACGGCGTACGCGTCTGTAGTCTTACACCACTGACACACACACCGCCACTACGCGTACGCTCTGTCGTCGTACATCCACTGCACAACGTCCACCGCCACACGCCGTAGCGCTCCTGGTCAGTATCGCTACATCCTGCACACATAACCACACTACCGTACGCTTCTGTTAGTCGTACATCACTGCACACGTCACCGCACCACGCGTCGCTCTGTAGTCGTACATCACTGACACATTCACCCACTGACGCGTACGCTCTGTAGTCGTACATCCACTGCACACGTCACCGCCCACATGCCGTACACTCTGTAGTCGCTTACATCACTCACGCGTTCAACCGCACCATGCGTACGCTTCTGTAGTCGTATACTATCACTGCACACATCACCGCACCCATGCCGTACGCCTCTGTAGTCGTACATCACTGCACACGTCACCGCACCACGCGTAACGCTCTGTAGTCGTACATCACTGCACACATCACCCACTACGTGTAGGCTTTGTAGTCGTTACATCACTGCCACACATCACCGCACCTACGCGTACGCTTCTGTAGTCGTACATCACTGCCACACGTCACCGCACATTGCGTTGATGCTCTGTAGTCTAACATCACTGCACACATCACCGCACTACTGCGTACGCTCTGTAGTCGTACAATCACTGCACACATCACGCACCATGCGTTACGGCTCTGTAAGTTCATACATCACTGCACACATGCACGCACTACGCGTACTGCTCTGTTAGTCGTACATCATTGCCACATCCCTGCACCACGGTACGCTCTGTAAAGCTCGTACATACAGCTGCACAACATCCACCGCACCATGCAGTACGGCTCTGTGTCGATACATTTATGCACACGTCACCGCACCCAATGGCGTACGCTCGTGTAGTTCGATACATCCACTGCACACATCACCGCACTAAGCGCGTACACTCTGTAGTGTACTCCTGCACACGTCACCGGCATTACGCGTACGCTCGTGTTCGTACTTTAGTGATGTCACGATCATCGCATTTATACTCGATCATCGGATTGAACAGGCACTGGAGCATCGAACAAGCGCTTGGCGTTATTTCAAAATCCATAATCGATTTCATTCGAAAGAAACAAACTGAGAAAAGGTGATTGCAGAATCAGAGATATCATCGCTACTATTACAAGTTATCCTTTATTTACATACATGTATTATTACACACAGGTTAGTAAACAGTGCAAAACAAAACAGTAAACAGGCGCTAAACAGCCACATACATGCACACGCGTACATGAACACGACGTTAACGCACCACGGCAGGCATATCACACACCGGAGTAACCGATTGTAACCGTATCATCGTTTACTTGGTCCAACGATGATCGATTACGAATTACAACCGAATTGACAACACTAGTCGTACAATCACTGCCCACACGTCACCGCCATTACGCGTACGCTTGTAGTGTACTCACTGCACACATTCACGCATACGCGTACGCTCTGTGTCGTATATCCACTGGCCACTCCACCGCCACCATGCGTACGCTTTGTAGTCCGTACATCACTGCCAACACGTCACTCGCACCATGCGTACGCTCTTGAGTCGTACATCACTGCACAATCACGCATCATGTGTACGCTCTGTCTAGTCGACATCATTGAATGTCACCGCACCCCTCATTCACCGCCACCCATGCCGTACGCTCTCGTAGTCGTACATCACTGCCACACGTCACCGCACCATGCGTACGTCTGTAGTCGTACATCACTGCACACGTCACCGCACCATGCGTACGCTCTGTAGTCGTACATCACTGCACACGTCACCGCACCATGCGTACGCTCTGTACTCTACTCGTCGCCTCACTGTGCGTATGTCACACATCTACACGTCGCCTCACTGTGCATATGTCATATATCGACACGTTGCCTTGCAGGTGGCGGCGGACGAGGGCAAGGCGCTGGCGCAGCAGTGGGACTGCCCGTTCTACGAGACGTCGGCCGCGCTGCGTCACTTCGTCGATGACGTCTTCCACGCGCTCGTGCGCGAGATCCGCAAGCGGCGGCGCGCGGAGGTGCTCGCGCTCGAGCGCCGCAACAAGAAGAAGAACCGAGGCAAGCGCATCAAGGCCATGCTGACGGGCGTCTTCAAGAAGAGCGCCGACTCCGAGTCGGAGTCGTCTTCGAAGTGAGCTGCGGCGACAACGACGATGACAACTGTGACTACGGCGATGATGGCGGCAACGATGGTGGTGATGATGGTGACAACGGCAGCAGTGACGGCAACGACTGCTGCAGTGACGACGGTAACGATGATGGTGAAGACAGTGACGATGGTGACAACGGCGATGACAGCGGCAGTGACGGCAACGGCGGCTGCAATGACGATGACAACGATGGTGACGACAGTGACGAGGGTGACAACGACGATGACGGCGATGTTTTCAAGCGGCAGCGGCGTCACGCTGCCCTGCCGACGACTGTCCCGTCAATCACCTTCCGTCGTAAAGATAAGTTAACGAGTTGTCAACCCGCTTGTGTTCGGCAATCGCAGCCCTGTCCTTCCGTCGCTGTGATTGCAAGACGGCGGCATCGCTTCAGCGCGCTCGTACCTAAATCTGTCCTAATTTTTGGTCGCGTGGCGTTTCGCGGGGCCGTTTCGTATGCAAGTTAGGAGGTAGTTAGGATCACAGTTTGAGCGTAATTAAGGCGCGTCACTAATTGCATCCGAGATGCAACTCAGCGAACAAATCACGGCGAGTAGCAGCAACAAATTAGCAAGACTAAGGCAGCGAGCCACCGACGACGTGTGCTTCGTGAATTTATGTAAATTGACCTTTCAGCATACATGCAATTTAGCAGTAACCATGGCAACACTTCTTTCAACTTGAAGGCGAGGTATGCAAGAAGAGGTGGCTATGGCTCGTTATAGTCAGTGTGCACGGATGGCACACATAAGGTGTCCCCACTCACCTGACCCATAGTATAGGCAAATCCGAACGGCTTAGGCTTTAAAAACAGTGCACCACTTCAGCAGTGCACGTTGGGTGCATGAGATATACAAACAACGTCGCTTCTGACCTTTTGTCTGTCTGTAGTGGCGACGCGGCCATTGTTTTTGTTGACGGTGCTTGTGTCTAGCTGGTTCTAGAATGCACCACAAGTGTGTAGTAAATCACACAGCGTGTGAACCAGGCTTACTCCATCTTGTTCACTAGCGTTCGCTGTGGTCGTGTTTAATTAAGCAGCCCATCGACACCATTAGTGAATGAACAGCATCAACAAATCTCTGTGGCCCTTTAAAGATGATAATCGGAGCAAATCGGCAGTTTTGCTTGATGCTCCATTTTGGATTCGGACCAAATAGGTAACCGAGCAGCTGTTAGAATTATTCACGTCAGACGGATTGTAATAGTGAAGTGCAGGCAGTCCATATATGATAACGTATACAGTGTGTCCTGCATCCGTGTGAGTGACCCACGGTAAGTATTACTCGATAGTCACACGTGTGGCACTGATCACTGAGTGAGACTGATGGACGGACACCTTGTCACCCACGAGCGACATCACGTATAGTGTGAATGTGTGCACACAGAGCACCGAGGCTAATGTGAAATAGATTACAACACGAGTATCTTTCACTTCTCACATTCCGTCATGCGAGAAACTCGAAAATGTCAAGATGGAACGTATCCAGCGCGGCGTGAAGTCGGCATGACGAGCTAAAAGGGTTTAGGTGTCTACTTACCTTTGTCGCAAAGCGATTAAGAAGATGATTGTGCTTGGTGAGTGCCTCAGATTCTGCCTGTGCGTTCTCGTGAAAGAGCCATGGTTATGTGATTAGCAGGCAATACCGGGGACTATAAAAGCCTTGTCGACTGTCTAAAGCTAGTAAGGTTCATGTGCATTGAGCAAAGTAATCCTGGTCTTCCGAGTTAAAAAAAATACTAGCACGCAATGAATTCACAGCGTGCTTACAGCGCGTAAAATATAATGGTGAATGTCATGGACACGTGATTAGCTGGTAATGCATGAATGAAAGGCATGCTGGTCACGTTATAAGCATACGACATCGCTATAAGCAATCAACAGGGGTGGTGGGTCGAATACCCGACGTGGTCAACAGGTAAATATAGACCGCGCCGTTAATCAGTTAACACAGGCAGCCAGGGTCTATCGCTGTAGTCAACTGCTGAGCAGGCGCCTCCACCGTATACTGTCGAGTGATGTACAGAATAGCTGAAGACATTATTGAGCAGTCGACATAAACTCGTGGGGTTTCGCATGCGAGAAATTCTTTGTGTGTATGTGTGTGTTTCAGAGAAGGCTATTGAGTATTGATTCTCCGTTCACACTTTAAACGTATGCATGAGCGCAGCATAGGTCAAAGTGTGTCCAACATCATTACACGTGTTGGCGTGTTAGATGCGTTTTATAGTAAAAAGGCCTCGCTGTAGAGGGAATTTCATGTGAAAGCGAGAAATCCGATAAAAGGAGTATTAACGGAAATTTGCTTCTAGAATTTTGCGTTGATGCCTATTTTCACGCCTGACTACAAGTGTTTGCTGTTGCGGCAATGTGAGAAATAGGAGATTAAATAAAAAAAAAAGCAAGAAAAATCCCGAGTCATTGTTGTTAAATATTAGCACTGTACAGGCGTATTGATATAATTTTGTGATGATATAAGCAAATGCACGTAAACTGAACGAGACTGTTGATATTATTATGCTGTTATAATATATTATATGTATTATATCTGTACGTACATGAGTAGGTGCGTTGTGTTTAGTTTTCGTGCATTACAGTATCGAAGTTAACGTTGATAGGTTGCATCGAACGTTGTTCGCTCGCTTATTGTTTGCGGGCAAGTTGTTGTCGAAGAGGTGATGCGCGTGATAGAACTGATGATTAAGAGGAGGACAGGTGTTGTTAATGCTAAATCGGTTTAGTTGGCAGTCGCTTGGCATCGGCTTGGGTCGCAGTAGGGTTTATTCTAAACGAGAAAGTTTGTGGTTGTGTGAATTCTAACATGGCCATGGTATGCCATACATGTTTATGTGGCAGTGTAATAGCTATATATTATATTTAGGTATCGGCCTACTCAGTTCTCAAATATCTGTGTCAGGAATTAACTTCACAACTTGTGAAACTAGTATAGCATCGCAGTCCTGTGATGTAAAGTCTATGAAACCGTGCGCCGACGCTGACAACAGCGATGGTAATAACGAGCGTGATCGTTCACTTGCTTCCCGTGCAGGCGATGGTATTAAGCGAGCGTGATGCGTTACTCTGTCTCGACGTGTAGCGATGGTAATGAACGAGCGTGATCGTTGAATCTCCCGTGTAGCGATGGTATTAACTGAGCCGTGATTCGTTACTCTCGTGACCGTGTAGCGATGGTAATAACGAGCGTGATCGTTACTTCTCCCCGTGGCAGCGAATGTAATGAATCGAGCGTGATCGTTACTCATGCCCGTGTTAGCGATGGTATACGAGCGTGATCGTTTACTGCCTCTGACGTGTAAGCGATGTAATAACGAGCGTGATGTTACTCCTCTCGTGTAGGGCGATGTACTAACGAGCGAGTGATCGTTTACTGCTCACACCGTGTAGCGATGGTAAACGAGCGTGATAGTTACTCTCCCGTGTAGCGATGGTAAAACGAGCCGTGATCGTTACTCTCCGTAAACCGTGTCGTCGATGTAATAAACGAGCGTGCTGCGTTACTCATCTCACCGTGCAGCGATGTATTTAACGAGCGTGATCGTTAACTCTCGCGTGTTACGATGGTATTAACGAGCATGATCGTTACTTCTGCCGTGTAGGCAGAATGGTAATAACGAGCGTGATCGTGTACTCTCTCGTGTAGGCGATGGTATTAACGGAGTCATGATGCGTTACCTCTCTCCGTGTAGCGAGGTAATTAACGAGCGTGATGCGTTAGCTCCTCCACCGTGTAGCGATGGATTAACGAGGCAGTGATCGTTAGCTGCTCCCGGTGCAGGCGATGGTAATTAACGAGCGTGATCGTTATTCTATGGGCCATCGCATGCAGGCATGGCGGGACGCAGGGATGCAGGGAGGGATGCTGCGCTGTATAACTGTAGAACTGAAGCAACAGGATAAACTGCGTAGATTCACTTCGCCTGACGGGAAGGCGCCCGTCAAAATCTAATCGGCTCTGCCCGATGCATTGATCACGGCTCGAATGGCCGGCGTAATGCGTGTAGTGTTGTCGCGCGCGGTAAGCACCAGCGAGCAGCACCAGAAGGGCAGGAGCAGGATGCGCAGCAGTAGCTGGCAACAGGCAGCAAGGCGAACAACAGCAGCATCAGCGAGGGCAGGTAGGAGGTTGCAGCAGGCAGCAACAGGGAGGAGGAGCAGCAGCAAGCAGCGGTAGGAGCAGCAGCACAGCAGCAGCAGGGCAGGAGCAGCAGCAGCAGCAGCAGCAGCAGAAGGGGCTAGGAGCAGCAGCACATGCAGCAGCAACAACAGCACAAGCAACGGCGCGCAGCAGCAGTAGAAGCAGGGAGTAGGGCACGAGTAGCAGACAGGCAACAGTAGGCAGCAGCAACAGGAGGCAGCAGCAGTAAGCAGGGCGGGGGACAGGGCAGGAGCAAGCAGCAGTAGAAGCAGGGAGTTAGGGCACGAGTAAGCCAGCAGCAACAGGGAGCAATCAGCGGCAGGAGCAACAGCAGTAGCAACAGGGAGCAGGGCAGGACGGCAGGGCAGCAGCAGGGCAGCAGCAAGCAGCAGAGGAGGGAGGAGGAGCAGCGGCAGCAGCAGCAAGCAGCAAACAGCAGGGGCAGCAGGCAGCAGCAGGAGGAGGAGGAGCAGCGCAGCAGGCAGCAGCAGCAACAGCAGGGCAAGCAGCAGCAGCAGCAGCAGGCAGCAGCAGCAGCAAGCAGGGCAGCAGGCAAGCAGTCAGGTAGGAGGTAGGACCAGCGGCAGCATGCAGCAGCAGCAACAGCAGGGCAGCAGCAGCAGCAGCAGCAGCAGCAGCCAGCAGCAGAGGAGGAGGAGCAGCGCAGCAGGCAGCCAGCAGCAACGCAGGGCAGCAGCAGCAGCAGCAGCAGCACAGGAGGAGCAAGGCAGCAGCAGCAGGCAGCAACATGCGGCAGCAGCAGCAGGGGCAGGCATGACAAGCAGGGCCAGCAGCAGCAGGGAGACAGCAGCAGCAGCAGCAGCAGCAAGGGCAGGCAACGACAGCAGCAGGCAAGCAGGGCAAGCAGCAGGCAGCAAGGCAAGGAGGAGAGCGGCGCCGAGTTGCCGAGCAACTGAGAATTGCGAGATGTTCAGTTGGAAGGCGATTCGTCGTGTTTAAGTATCGAGGAGCGGTTTTAATTCCAGGGAAGACGCTGATGGCTGGAAAGGCGACTACGTAGCTAGACAAGTACCGAATATAGTTTAGCCCGTGTTTGTACCATACTGTTTCTTCCGTCATAGTGATGGCCGAGTGTGTTTACAATGACATTTATGTATGCGTTGCCCGTATGTTACACGTTGTGGCGTACGCGCGAGTGCGTGCGTGCGATGTGTGCATTCTGCGTGTTGTCGCGTGGTTGTCGAACGCCGAACGCGCTGTTCTGTGCAGAAAATGAATAGATGGAGACGGGGCCAATACTGACGAGCGCGAAACACGAGACTCGCTGTGGAGTGAGAGCTCGTGCGTTGCTGTTTAAGACCGTGTGATTCTAAGGCCAAATATCTTGGGAGAAGTGAGATAAGGAATCACGTAAAGCAGTGCCGCTCGCCGTCACGCGTAGTCACAGCGACAGTGAAACGAGAGCGCATGTTCACCTAGCCTTTACTGAGCAGGTGGCGGTGTCTGCTGGCCATCGCTTTAGCATGCGCCGTTTGTTGCCTCGGAGGCATTACATGACGTGTAATTCCAGTCACCAATCGGGCTGTCTAATACATGATGGTGAGCTTGAGTTAGGTAAATCGCTTAGTGTAGAAGATTGGGTCGTGCGATAGATTGTTGTCCTATTGACTACATGCATCGCATGCTGCGCCATTTTGCGTCAGCAGACGTGACATTTCGATGGTTTCGCGTTGATATTAAGCGTAGGCCTGAACCGTAGTATTTGACGCTCGCCGCGAAACTGGAACGATCCAAGTGCGCATGCGCGCAGAGCTGCCCCCACCCCGGCGCCCCTCTTGTTTTGCGGCAAGGGCGGCACACAGCGCATGCGCAGTAGTTCATCCTCGCACTGCCCATCCGAAAACGGTCGCAATAAACAAACATGGCGGACTTCCCGGTCCACCTGATGCGAAACAATTGATTGAAATAAAAAAAATTTTTGCAATATTAGTAAATTAGTAAGACTGTTATGTGGCAATATAGGTTATGTGTGTCAGAAGTTACAAGGCGAAAAAAAAGAAAAAAAAGCATGGCTACTATTTCCTCGGCCAGTTGCAAGAACAGAAGTTCAAACAGAAAAGGAACAGGTAGCAAAACGAAAAAAGCAATGCCTACAAAAGCGTCCAAATCTACGAGCGTCCAATACTACGGTACAGGCTACGTGCCACGCACTTTTAACTTAGACGCGCTTCGTTCGCGGAAAAAATGGCGCGCGGTCACACAGCTAGCTGCACTTTGTCGGTTAATTTTGTAAATAGTGAGATGTATTTTTCTGGAAATAGATTTTAATGACGGAGAACTGATGGGTGTGTGTATCCGGTAGGCTCGTTTCTTTCCTGCGTCAGTGATCGTAGTACGTGCTCTTGGGTAGCAGTTGGCGCGATTCCGAACTGTACGATCTAATACCTCGTCTGGCTATGAGGTGCGTATGCCCGTATGGTAGGAATATAGTTGAGTTGGTCACGGGTGGCCTGTCCAAGTAATACTTTGTGAGTAAAGGGCTAAACGTCTGCCAATTATCGATGACCTTTGGAAGTTGACGTACCATAACGTTTGAGGCCTCGTGTTATGCGTCTCTGCGAACCGCATTTATTTCAGATTGGGCGTTCGAATGGTTGAGGCAGCGGTAGAAAATTAAGAGAGTTTTAGTTCTTGTAATCTTTTCTCATACTTTTAGTGCATACGAATCAATGTCCGTGTCAGCACGTAAATGAATGGACGTAGGCAGGTGAGCTACGTGATGCACCCCCGTGTGGTTGAGAGGTCAACGCTGCTGCGAGCTAGGTTTGCTGAAAATGCTGCACGAGTGGTTAGTGTACGTATGTTGTTGTGTGATCATGTCCAGCGTGTAGCAGAAGGCGGCTCAGTTGTGCAGTTGTCTTCTCGCCGATGAGAGAACAATGCGGCCGGTGTCTAGATCAGGCACTGCTGGGCGTCTCTTCACCATTCGCTTCCCCACCGTGCCGTCGCCGTATTTGAGCGATGCAAGAATTAAGTAATTATGTGCTAGTAGACCTAAGAGCGGCATTATATATATATTATTATATATATATATTATACAACAATATCATTAATGCTATATCATTCTCGCAGTCAGACTATATATATATGTATTATAATATATATATACTTCAAGGTCCACTTTATGGCATCAGCATATCTAGCCCAGTGGAAGGGCTGTGCCCGCGTAGCTTTCGGATGGTGGTGGAATCCACAAGTTGTGTGCCCGCGATGCGCTATGACAGCGTACGCTGTTAGCGTGTTCGCGTCAACAACTTTTCAAATCAAGTTTACATTTGCGAATCATAAGTTTACATGTGGATTAGAAAAACTGCGAATCGGTTTATCATGTTGGTCCTGTACCTTGGAGTGAATTGTATTTTTTTACTCACGCTTTTAATTTTATCTGAAATCAGATCATATTGCAAGAATTAATACAATAGCTAATCATCTAATAGGCTAATCTGTTTGAACATTTTGATTAGCAAGTAGTTAATCAAAACATCCGTAGGCATAACCCTGACTTCTTCTGATCTTCTTTGAGTCATCCAAATGCCTGTGCGGCGTCGGTGAGTATTCACGAAAGTTCGAACTCAGGCATAGTCCTCGATTGACCGGCATTAACGGCGTAAAGGTTCTGCTGCCTGTGAGGACCGGTGTCCCTCTCAATGACTGATTTCACAGGGTGACGTATGGCCGGGCGACCCCTCTCCTTGTATCTGGAGTCGCAGAGCAGGCAAATCTTCCATGCAGGTTCCATCGTGGCAGAATGACGTGCCAGCAAGGGGCGCAGACGATATGCCTCAACTACGTCAGATATATCGAAGCAGTGAGGCCGTACTAGTGACTTGTTTG
>NW_014577230.1:536375-537652 GCF_000485595.1 Priapulus caudatus
AGCGATGGTAATAACGAGCGTGATCGTTACTCTCCCGTGCAGCGATGGTATTAACGAGCGTGATCGTTACTCTCCCGTGTAGCGATGGTAATAACGAGCGTGATCGTTACTCTCCCGTGTAGCGATGGTAATAACGAGCGTGATAGTTACTCTCCCGTGTAGCGATGGTAATAACGAGCGTGATCGTTACTCTCCCGTGCAGCGATGGTATTAACGAGCGTGATCGTTACTCTCCCGTGTAGCGATGGTATTAACGAGCATGATCGTTACTCTCCCGTGTAGCGATGGTAATAACGAGCGTGATCGTTACTCTCCCGTGTAGCGATGGTATTAACGAGCATGATCGTTACTCTCCCGTGTAGCGATGGTAATAACGAGCGTGATCGTTACTCTCCCGTGTAGCGATGGTATTAACGAGCGTGATCGTTACTCTCCCGTGCAGCGATGGTAATAACGAGCGTGATCGTTATTCTATGCCATCGGCATGCAGGCATGCGGGAGGCAGGGATGCAGGGAGGGATGCTCGGCTGTATAACTGTAGAACTGAAGCAACCAGGATACTGCGTAGATTCACTTCGCCTGATCGGGAAGCCCCGTCAATCTAATCGCTCTCCGATCATTGATCACGTCGGCTGGCCGGCGTAATGCGTGTAAGTGTGCGCGCGCGGTACAGCACCAGCAGCAGCACCAGAAGGGCAGGAGCAGGAGCGGCAGCAGTAGCTGCAACAGCAGCAACAACAACAGCAGCAGCAGCAGGGCAGGAGGAGCAGCAGCAGCAACAGGGCAGGAGGAGCAGCAGCAGCAGCGGTAGGGCAGCAGCAACAGCAGCAGCAGGGCAGGAGCAGCAGCAGCAGCAGCAGCAGCAGAAGGGCAGGAGCAGCAGCAGCAGCAGCAGCAACAACAGCAGCAGCAGCGGCGGCGGCAGCAGCAGTAGAAGCAGGGAGTAGGGCACGAGTAGCAGCAGCAACAGTAGCAGCAGCAACAGGAGCAGCAGCAGTAGCAGCGGGGAGCAGGGCAGGAGCAGCAGCAGTAGAAGCAGGGAGTAGGGCACGAGTAGCAGCAGCAACAGGAGCATCAGCGGCAGGAGCAACAGCAGTAGCAACAGGGAGCAGGGCAGGAGCAGCAGCAGCAGGGCAGCAGCAGCAGCAGGAGGAGGAGGAGCAGCGCAGCAGCAGCAGCAGCAACAGCAGGGCAGCAGCAGCAGCAGGAGGAGGAGGAGCAGCGCAGCAGCAGCAGCAGCAACAGCAGGGCAGCAGCAGCAGCAGCAGCAGCAGCAG
>NW_014577230.1:537662-559152 GCF_000485595.1 Priapulus caudatus
GCAGCAGCAGCAGGGCAGCAGCAGCAGGGCAGCAGCAGCAGCAGCAGCAGCAGCAGGGCAGCAGCAGCAGCAGCAGCAGCAGGGCAGCAGCAGCAGCAGGAGGAGGAGGAGCGGCGCCGAGTTGCCGAGCAACTGAGAATTGCGAGATGTTCAGTTGGAAGGGCGATTCGTCGTGGTTAAGTAACCAGGCCGGTTTAAATTCCAGGAAGACGATGATGGTGGAAAGGCGACTTCCGTAGGCTAGACAAGTACCTGTTAGCCGTGTTTGTACCATACTGTTCTTGTCAGTAGTGATGGCCCGAGTGTGTTTAAAGGACATTTATGTATGCGTGCGCGTATGTACGTTTGCGTACGCGCGTGCGTGCGTGCATGTGTGCAATTCTGCGTTTGTCCGTGGTTGTCAACGCCGAACGCGCTGTTTCTGTGCAGAAAATGAATAGATGGACGGGGCAATACTGACGAGCGCCGAAACACGAGACTCGCTGTGGCAGGTGATAGCTCGTGCGTTGCTGTTTAACCGTGTGATTCTTAGCCAAAAATATCTTGGGAGAAGTGAGATAGGGAAATCACGTAAGCAGCCGCTCGCCGTCACGCGTAGTCACACGACAGTGAAACGAGAGCGCATTTCCTAGCCTTACTGACAGGTGGCGTGTCTGTGCCATCGCTTAGCACTGCGCCGTTGTTGCTCGGAGGCATTACACGTGTAATTCCATCACCAATGCTGTTATAATGATGGTGAGCTTGAGTAGGTAGCTTAGGTGTAGAAGATTGGGCGTGCGAAGATTGGTTGTCCTATTGACTACATGATGCATGCGCGCATTTGCGTCAGCGACGTGACATTTCGATGGTTCGCTTGATATTAAGCGTAGGCCTGTACCGTAGTATTTGGACGCTCGCCCGAAACTGGACGCTCCTAAGTGCGCATGCGCGCAGGCGCCTCTTGTTTTGCAAGGGCGCACACAGCGCATGCGCAGTAGTCATCTCGCATCTTGCCCATCGAAACGGTCGCAATAAACAAACATGGCGGACTTCCCGGTCACTGATGGAAACATTTGATTGAAACAATTTGCAATATGTAGTAAATTAGTAAGACTGTTATGTGCATAGGTTATGTGTGTCAGGTTACAAGGCGAAAAAAAAAGAAAAAAAAGCATGGCTACTATTTCCTACGGCCGTGCAAAACAAGATTCAAACAAAAAGGAAACAGGAGCAAAACAAAAAAGCATGCCTACAAAGCGTCCAAATACTACGGTACAGGCCTACGGCCACGCACTTTAACTTAGACGCGCATTCGTTCGCGAAAAATGGCGCGCGGTCACACAGCTAGCTGCACTTTGTGGTTAATTTGTAAATAGTGGAGATGTAATTTTTCTGGAAATATGATTTTAATGACGGAGACGTGATGGTTTTATCCGTAGCTCGTTTCTGCGGTCACGTGATCGTAGTACGTGCTCTTGGTACAGGTTGGCCGATTTCGAACTTCGATCTAACCTCGTCTCTATGAGGTGCGTTGCCATGGTAGGAATTATAGTTGAGTTGGTCACGCCTGTCAAGTAATCTTGTGAGAAAGGGCTACGTCTGCCAAAATACCTTTGGAATTGTACATAACGTTGAGCTCTGTTTGCGTCGAACCGAATTTATTTCAGATTGCGTTCGAAGGTTGAGGCACGGTAGGAAATTAAGAGAGTTTTAGTCTGTAATCTTTCTCATACTTTTAGTGATACGATCAATGTCCGGCAGCACGTAAATGAATGGACGTAGGCGCAGGTGAGCCTACGTGATGCACCCGGTGTGGTTGAGAGGTCAACGCTGCTCGAGCTAGGGTTTGCTGAAAATGCTGCACGTGGTTAGTGTACGTATGTGTGTGTGATCATGTTCAGGTGAGCAAAGGCGGCTCAGTTGTGCAGTTGTTCTCGCCGATGAGAGAACAAGCGGCCGGTGTCTAGATGCAGGCACTGCTGCGTCTCTCACCATTCCCTTCCCCAGTGCCGTCGCCGTATTTGAGCGATAGCAAGAATTAAGTAATTATGTGCTAGTAAGGAACCTAGAGGGCATTATATATATATATATATATATATATTATACAACAATATCATAATGCTATACATTCTCAGCAGTCTAGACTATATATATATATATATATATATATATATTCAAGGCCCTTTATGCATCAGCATATCTAGCGCCAGTGGAAGGGCTGTTGCGCGTGCTTTCGATGGTGTGGAATCCACAAGTTGTGTGCCCGCGATGCGCTATGATCAGCGTACGCTGTTAGCGTGTTCGCGTCACACTTTTCAAATCAAGTTTAGCATTTGCGAATCATATTTCATGTGGATTAGAAAACTGCGAATCGGTTATCATGTTGCTGTAACTTGGAGTGAATTGTATTTTTTACTCACCTTTTATTTTTATCGAAATCAGATCATTTGCAAGAATTAAATACAATAGCTAATCATCTAATAGCTAATCTGTTTAACATTTTGATTAGCAAAGTAGTAATCAAAAATCCGTGGCATAACCTGACTTCTTCTTGTCTTCTTGAGTCATCCAATGCCGTGCGGCGTCGGTGAAGTATTCACGAAGTTCGAACTCCATAGTCCTCGATTGACCATTACGGCGTAAAGGTCTGCTCCTGTGAGGCCGGTGTCCCTCTCAATGACTGATTTCAGGGTGACGTATGGCCGGCGGACCCCTCTCCTTGTATCTGGAGTCCAGAGCAGCAATCTTCCAGCAGGTTCATCGTGGCGAATGACGTGCCCAGCAAGGGCCAGACGATAATGCCTCACTACGTCAGATATACGAGGCAGTGAGCCGTATAGTGACTTGTTTGTTAGATGGTGTCTCCAGGAGATGTTGTAGGCTGCACGAAGCATTCTTGTGTAAGTGCTGTCAAGTCTCTTTTGGCGGGTGATATTCAATGTCCACGATTCCGAGCCATAAAGAAGAATAGTTTCAATGCAAGCCTGAAATACTTTCGTTTTTGTATCTTTCTGAATGGGTGCTTTCCACAACTTCTGCAATGAGTGGAGTGCACTCCATGACTGCGCTATTCTCATACTCATGTCGTGACTAGAGTCAGTGTAGCCACCCAGATACTTGAAGTCGCCCACAAGTTCGATGTCTGATCCATCTGACACGTGCAGGCGATCTTCTGTAGATGGATTAAGGTGCATGTATTTCGTCTTAGGTGCATTTAGAAACAGGTCGACATGAGAAGATCTTGTGCAGCTTCGATTGAATTTTCGAGAAGTGCTATATCATCAGCATAGTCGAGGTCAGCTAAGACTTCGGCAGGGTGGCGCCGACTGCGACGTTGTTTCAGTGTAAGACCGTCGGATTCTGTGATCGATGTGTGCAATGCATAATCCAGGCAGATGATAAATAAAAATAGAGCGAGTGGGTCACCCGGAAGAATGCCTGTGTCGATGTTGAAAGCATCAGTCTCACCCTCTGGAGTGATTACTACAGCAGAGGTATTCTCGTACATGACTCGGATCGCTACAACTACGTCAGGAGGTATACCGTACGCTTCGAGGATTTCAAACATTTTCGGTTGATGGAGTCGAAGGCCTTTCGGAAGTCGATGAACGTTACTATGGCTTCCATGTCATGATTCTTCAGTTCTTCTACGATACGTCAAAGAGCAAGTATATGGGAAGTGGCGGAACGGCCTTGACGAAAACCATTCTGATTCGGACGCAATACCTCGTCGACAACTGGACGGATTCTGTTGAGTAGACAGCGGTTGTAAATTTTGGATGCAACTTGTGAATGAGAAATACCTCTGTAATTGTCTGTTTTTGTTGGGTCGCCTTTCTTTGGGATTTGGTATTAGGCCAGAGATTCCTCACTCTTTGGGGCGTCTTTCGTGATAGGTCTCATTACAGAACTTTAATAGGCTCTTCCGCACCTTTTTCAGTTTCCAAAACTTCGGAGGTAGACCATCGAGGCCAGGTGCTTTCCCGTTCTTTAACCGTCGAATGGCAATATCTACTTCTGCCTGCGTTAGCTCGTGGTAAACTACTCGTGGGTAACCTGACTAATATGATATCAATTTTCATTCCAATCAGATAACCATGTGACGTTTCTAGCAACTTTACGTGCTGTTAATTATTGCAGCTCTAGCAGCATATCAATAGCATGTAACAAGCCAGCCACCAATTGCCCAACTGAAAGTAGAACTGGTTTTTGAATATTTTATGATCGACTGTCCAGTTATTGCCACTGTTCCTATTATGTTGCCATCGTTGTAGGTACTCATTGCGATTATGTTTGGACCTACTTAACAACGCTGGTTAATTGAAAATAGCTGCCTCAGTCACATGTGTTACGGCTAGTTTTCTTTGTGACATCGCTGGCACGCATCGACAATATTTTGAGTGAGCAGAAAACATTAATATTCAACGCATCTAACGAGATGATTTTAACAACATGTGCGCTGATAAAATAGATTAGATACGCTGTTTCTTTGCCTTTGATTTGCTGTTAGGCGCGGCGTTGAAGTGATTTATCATTGTATTAAATATTAATGATGTTATCACGTGACCAAAATAGTTTGTGCTTTCGATTATGATAAGAGGTTTTTTCCTGACGTATATTCATAATCGGGTTTGTCATTTATTCGTGTGCGTATAATTTATTGTTGGAAAATGTGTTGAGAAAAATCCCGAGCGCCTGTAGCTCATGATTACTATTATGATTCATTCCTATGACCTCGATGTACCGGTCTCAATGCTTCCCGGTAACAGATGATAGAGCTTAATTACTGTTTGTGGCTGACCGCGCGCGGCTCAATTATGGGCGCGCCTAACGGTAGCTTTGTGCTGTATATGTCTTTCCACGTACAATAGAACACTACATGTTGAAACGGCATCATTGGTCTTCGATTTTTAACTCACCTTGATATCGTCAAGATGAGCTATTTGCCATGGGCGTCGTCCGTCGTACGTCCGTCCGTCAACATTTGGCTACGGTCAACGATAACTTGAGAACCGTTTGACCCACATGTTTCAAATTGCATACAGTTGTTACTCTTATGGGAGGGATTTGAACGTCCTATTTTGGAGCACGCCAGTCGACCTACTTTGGAGCCACGCCCATTTTTTGGCAAAAATGAAAATGCCCATCTAGATTCATTCGATTTTGTTAAATTTACCTACCTATACTTACTTACTTACCTACCTATCTACCTACCTACCTACCTACCTATACCTACCTAATCATACCTACGTGTAATATTTTGGTTTAGATTCTTCGTTACAGTAATTTGACTGGAATATTATAGTGCTTTTATTTGCGCGATAATCAAAAACCAAAATGGCGATCATTTAGGCGTAGCACCATCTCTCGCCCAGATCAGACTTTCAGATCTGAAACATTTATTTTCGCACCAAAACTAACCCTGAAACAAAACAGTGACATTTCTATTAATATAAAACAGGGAATAAGGACATTTGATCACATTTCAGTCCGTCATAAATGAAACACTTACCAAATTTCTCTCTCTTCTATCACACCCAAGGTGACCTATAGTGTCATTTACACGTTTATTCGTTTTGGATTGAACTGGGCAACATATTCTACGCGTGTACACCAACACGGCGTGGCTGGTGATTTAACCGTGATGCGTTGCTGTTCTGCTGGGCGACATGTGATAGCTGGAGACAAACAATTACAGCGAGAAAGGCCCGTAAAAACTGTCAAAGACATCGTCGTGTTATCACGTGGTGACGAGTGAAGCTATGAAAGATGCGCTGGACGCAGCACTAGTTTTTTGACTGGCACAACGGCTACACTGCGTTTCATATATTCAACGTGAGTTTTGCAACGCATTTTGAATGCACGCACACTACACACAAACGCGCGTACGCACGCACGCACACTTATGCACGAACGGGCGGCCTATAAGATGGTCATTTCAAGACAGAAATAGCCATGCCGTATTGTTCTCGTCGCTGTTTGCGTCGCAGTGTACTGCTGCACACGATTCGGTAGAGAATTAAGCCGCGCGTAATTAGACGCAACCTAATCAATAACATCGAGGCAGTGCCTCGCCAGCTCACCGCTGGCCAACTGCGTAGATGTTTCTAGCACTTGTATGTTTGCAGGCAACCATGTACTCCGGCTTCTACGTTTGTGTGTATGCGTGTTAATATGTAATGTAAGAGATCTGGATGTGCGGTATCCGGGGTCCCGCGGTGCAAACTCCGGTAGTCCAGCTGTGAATTATCGGTATACCCAGGCACCATTAATTAGTTGTGTGCGCATCTTGAATCTAGCTGTGAGGTTTGTTGTTCTGCAGCTACATAATTATAATGGTACGTCTGTATCAATGCACGCCTCAAATGTAGTGTGTACGTATTTAGTCCCGCTATATAAACTGAATATGTATCTATAATCTATAGCTTTACATACATGTGCGTGTAGCCAAGAAGTATTAGTGACTGCAATCTATCAGCGTAGATGCTTGTAGCCTACAGGTACTAGTTTCCAGCTGTAGACTAGAGGTATAGCTGTGTAGTTGTCTGTAGCAGTCCATCTGTATCGATGACCGTTATATATCTAGCTGTATAGATGCCCGTTGTGTATAGATATAGCCGTGAATTAACGTTCGTGTATCATGCCTTCTGCGCACATAGTTTCTCTAGGCCGAGAGAGAATCTTCTAGGGCTTCACGACGAACGCATGTACGGAAAGCTCTCACCTATAGTAAACTTACTGATGGAAACCCTTCAGTTGGCGCCCCCAAGCGGTATAAGCACATGGTAAAAAAAGGACCTGAAGAAACGTTGAATAAACCCCATATAAACACTGCAGAATGACTGACATGGCGGAGGTTGCGTAGTGCCTGCACCGAGATAACCAGGAAGAACGAGCAGGAGCGCATGGCCGACGTTAGTAAGGAGAGGAGGCCGCGAGGACGCCGCGGCAACAACACATATCTGAATTCTAGAAAAGTCCAGATCGTTACGAAAGTAAAGTTAGTAGAAATGTACATATAGTTAGTAAATATCAAGTAAATATACATAGATATCTTGTGGGCTAGTTTGTTGACACTTGTATAGTGTATAAGTATATGTTTTTAATATAGCCGTAGGCCTATTTCCTAGTGAATTATATTCTATACCTGCTAGAGTAGCTTTGTAGTAATCGTTTGTTTATGATTGTTCGCTTTTTGATTGAATTGTTTATTTAGGGAACCGTATGCCGCTCTACTAGGAAGCATATATATTGCATTATTGTAATGCTATTCACATTTAACGAGACTTTTTTATGAACTAAATCAATTAAAGTACGACGATTAAGTGATAAATACCTCTTTAATTTGCATATCATAGCGACGCGTATAGAGGCATAGAAAGTAGTACTTTGCCATCATCGTCGTTTGCGGTTTAATGCAATGATATTACGTTCGGGGTGACTGTTTGGAATTTAGAAAGTAAAATGTGTATACAACGCCGAATAATGAGGGTTAACCTGTTCAAGTCTAGACTGAGAACTTGGCTGCACACTAGATTGGAGAGTCGGTGGTTGTATGACAGTTACTAAATTGTTTTCCATTGACGACCATACTAAGTTTGAATTTCCTATAAATCAGCGGAAATTACTTTGATAAATGATAATGCTAAATTAACATTGCAAGACAAAACTTACTTTTTAAACTCAAATATTCTGCTATAAGTTTTTTTTCGAACAACCCGTCAATTTTAAACGCAAGTAGGCTTCGCGTGTTCCTTTTCAGTCCGACACACGAATACACAAATAAAGAGGCAGCGGCTGTGCCGAATATAGCAACAAGTCTAGCTTTGAGTAATAACTTTAAATCCCGTGCAGCCTGCATCGCTTGACAAATAAAAAATAAAACGCCTGTAGACACGCCCTGAATATCATAATTATATATTATATATTATTTCACCGCACCTACCGCTGATTGGATGATTTGGGAGTGTAATACTCGCTATAGAGTATAGACGATCCTGAAATAGATTTTGTAAAAGGGACCTCGCGGGCTCACGCAGCAGTCCGTGCGTGCGTGCGTGCGTGCGTGCGTGCGTGCGTGCGTGCGTGCGTGCGTGCATGCGTGCGTGTATATGTATGTATTAGGGGAGTATATATGGGCATATATATTGACCACCGGCTACAAAAATTTATAACTATAAACTATACTAGTCCTTAGATGGGCCCGTTACAGTCAGAGTTACCTGTTTCAAAGTTTTATTTATTTATATCAATCATTTTCTTATCAATGTCATATTATTCAGACTAATAAATGCTTGTGTGCAATTTTTTTTACATGAATTAAAACAAGAAAACCCGGACGTATGTCGTACATTGATATGCTCCTGTAGCAGAGTTTGAAAAGTTATATCATCGCGCCATCTAGTGGCATTTGCACCTATCATGAGCGATATATTATAGAGACAGCTAATTCCAAATGTAGACAAAATGCGCGCACACTAACGCGGACGCATAATATATTCGTGCGATATGTCAACAAATAACAAAATATTGCGAAGCAAATAGTTTCGATGATAACGTGACCAGCTTAAATAACGATGTGAAAATTTCCCGAGTTATCGCCGTTAGGAGACAATGGAATAGTTGTAGGTATAGTTGGATGACAACATCCCACGAACGAGCTCAACCGAGCTATAACGATTTGAATTGTAAATACTAAGCAAAAATATAACTAATCTAACTCTTCAAACATATCGTTCAAAGGCGTTAGTGGCAAGGTGGATTTGCAATGTGCAACTGACAGATAATAGGCATCCCAGTATATGCCAACATATTTGCCGATGATGTGTAGTATAATAGCGTAATGATCATAGATATCATATAATACATCGCCATGTGTTATAATATTATATGATATATTCTATAGTAATGACGTTATCGATTTTCGGGCGGCAGGTGGCGCTACACGCTGAGTCATCAGTCACCAAGCCGACATGGGGACGTCAACGGAGCTATATGTCATCTCTGTATCAGGCAGTTGACATTTTGGTCGTGGCTATCACGTTTTTCTCTCTACTAGATGTGATAATCGTTCTCGCGATTGATATTTTACTAACGTAAATGGATCTTTTAGTTGGCGTCCTACAACAGTAGAAGGCGCCCATAGGTAGCAGCCCTGAATAAGAATCGAACAGAAATTAATTAAAAATACTCGTAGAGCCTTTCGTCGCATACACAACATACACTTTATTCATGCTAAATAACCACAGATTCAAGGTCTAACCTCCGCTCGAAACTTTTTCCAGCTAAATGATGAGCATTTCTAGACTCGTCGGATCCCGTTTCAAACACAAAAATAACCGACCGGTCACCATGGCCACACCACTGACGCAATGGCACAATTACACGACAAACCCAATCTCACTTTTAATGCCTTCTAAACATCCTCGAGATATCAACCTTGAATGCATAATGCACTCTAGTTCCGAATTTTACCGCAAAAAAATCAAAAGATAATCCTTTTCTATGGAGGAAATAGTGCAGAACTGGTGAACAATTGGCGGAAGGCTATTGTTGTATGCCACCTTTAGAAGACGGCACCGTAGGATGTTGGTGGGCATGATTGCGATGCCACCTTGTTTCAGCAGAGGTGGCGCCAGAGATGACGGGCCCCTTAGCCCCGTTGGAAGAAGAATCGGTAACTCGTTGGGGGAACGATCTACCGGCACTTGGAACGTTTCAATAATTCTCCAAAGTTAATAAACACAAAAAAACAATCCAAGTGACTGTGCCCTAACTCCGTTGGAGTAAGAATCAGTAACTCGTTGGGGAACGATCCATGAAAGAAATTTGTAGTCGCTTCTCATCTGCGCGCTAGTCGCAGTAACGTCTAAATGCAATCAGCGGAATGAAGGACTGCTTTATCTGTGCGAATGATATATGTATTACAATATATGATCAACAGATTTTGTTATTAGTTATGCCTTATGGTTACGGTTACAGTTACGGTTACGGTTATAGTAATGCTTATGGTTATAGTTATGGTTATAGTTATAGTTATAGTTATAGTTATAGTTATAGTTATAGTTATAGTTATGGTTATAGTTATAGTTATAGTTATAGTTATAGTTATAGTTATAGTTATGGTTATAGTTATAGTTTGATCTGTAGCCCTAATTGATGTTTTCAACGAGCGAACGCGTCTTATATTGCCCACAATCTATGCCAATGCAATTAATGCCGACATCTGTCGCTGTCGCCTGAACAATTAAGCTTCTCGTGTGAGTGGCCAGTGTTCTTCGTGATCGTAAACCCTTTTGTGAGGCGAAGTCGTGTTCGGCGTATATCCCCCCCCCATCCCCGCCCAACACGACGGTGCTAACCGAATCCAGTATTCCCGTCCCCGGTCGTCGTAACCCTAGAAACTTCACAGAGACTAGTCTTGGCATAACATACACTCGGGAACAAGAGTAACGAGTTCCGATAGAGGGGGGAGTGAGCGACAGCAGACGTAGTTCGTGGCACGACAGGTGCAAGAGAACAATCGTAGGAGCAAACGCAGAACACTGCCACTATTACCACTATGAAGTAAAACAAGCCAGATATTCTAACTTGCAGTGCTGCGATGGATCTACTGCATCCCAGCTAACAACCGAATAACCCAGTATGCAATCTAGCGCTGACTACGCCTATACGGTATTACTAGGCCGTACTTAGCCGATGTCAGCATGTTGCTTTTCTGCAAAAAGGTAAATGTTTATGAAATAAATCGCAAAAAGCGAGCGATCTTGGAGATGACAGAATTGTAAGTTGTCCTCTTCGTGGGAACAGTCAGATTATACACTCGTGGGAGTGAAATGGAACCTTCTCTATAATTCATATACAGCTATTCACCTGCTGGGGAGATTCGGCTCCGAAGCTAGCACATCGAACAGGATTGCTTATGCAACCAGACAAGAGTTGCAAAATATCGGGCGCGAAATACCGTGTCACAGATTTCTATATACGGAAAAGTATGGTGCTGTTATTTAAATGCGTTATTGGTGTGCGTAGCGTCTACGTATCTTTTATATGATACTCCCGCTAAAGCCCTGCTTCTAGCTCAGCACGCTGTCCGCTTCGAGGCAATACGGATCACATTCGGGAAGAAATGTTTCTTAATAACGACGCTGATTACAGTCGCTTGCATGCAGCAGTAACACCCGTCTCCTGTCGCGATCCATTACGGGGATGTGACTGGACGTAAATCTCGTATGCGGTGCAGGTCGTTTGTCACGTAGGCCTGTCTCACTCGTGCGCCCACAAGTGCACATGCGCGTCGCGCGTATGCGTGCATTTGTGCGTGCGTGAATGAAATGATACATTTTATGATACTCTGTCCTCGCACTATACACTACAGCACCAAATCTTTTTCCTCATTGCTAATGACGCGAACGTTTTAGTACTTTACCGAGGTGAAACATAATCTCAGCCCACTCACGTCTAATAATACCTGGCAACGCAGCAAATGAAAAAGTGAATGTAGAGAAGAGAGCGCGCGTAAACGCTAGCTAGCTGAGCGAGAGCTGCGATACCTCGAGGGGAGAGGGCGGATGGACGCAGGTTGCTATTGATATTCACGCTCGTAAACTACGACGACAAAAGTAGTTCATGCTAGTAGACCTCGCTTCTAGTAGCATGATAAAAGCTCGATTCGCCCAACGGCGCTTCCATCACAGTCTTGATCAGCCGCCACTCGATCGGCTTCCTAACAGCAAATGTCAATTATATCAAGAGCTATAATAATATATTATATTATTATATTATATTATATATTATATTAATGGTAATATTAGCTTGTGACTATATGATTTTTCTTTGCGTGTAAGAACGTCGGATTTCGCAGCAGCGAGGCAGAACTGCTGTTTGTTGGTGACAGCACAATAGCTAGTCTTGCGATTGTCGTTGCATTTGTGGCGGTATTAAACGTAATCCGCCTTCAACGCGTACACGGCTTAACTAATGGCGACTCCGTGTCGCACTCGCGTTTTGATCCGCAGTGCACGATGTATGAACAAGGCGAAATCGGTGGAATTAACCGCCGTGTTCTAATTCTAGGCGGTAATCTTTTTGAACCCGAGAGCGTGCGGTAAACAAGTGAACGATCTCATGTGACATCGTCCACGTGACGACATTAAGTGTTCTCTTATATAGATCGCTGAATAGTGGTGACAGCACGAGTGCGCGACACTACGTAAGATTTATTCGTGAAATTACACTCAATGGTTAGATCGTTCGTATTTTTTATACAATATTTTATTCCAAATAGTAATATGTTAGGCGTTTAACATTATACCCATGAACAGCGTATAGCCAGCTATATGACTAGCACTCTAGCTAGCTAGCTGTGCAGATAAACTTAATTAGTAGGCCTACTTAAAATTAATTATTCATGTTATTAATATTTGTTAACGGTGCCTTCCCGGTAGATCGTGTCATCTGACATCTGGCAAAAATATAACTATTTTAAAGTTAAAGGTTATGCATTTAATGTTGTGCATTTATATTGCATGACCGACAAACAAAATTTTTCGGCATAATGCTTCAAGTCTTTTCTCAGAAAGTATAGTTAACGAGACAAACGTTATATGTCGCGTATTTCATTTGCTGCTCCTTTGGTAGGACTATATGACATATAGTGTCGTAATAGTTTCTTGCAGGAAGTAAGCCAGAGAAGGCGCCTATAGGGAGGCTCTCGCCTCATTTAGGCATGTATGCAGGCCTGATATATGTTGTTTCGGTTGAAATAGACTGACGCAATTTAAAATCGAAAATATATAGTCAGAATTTATCGGATTGCAACCGTTATTCTGTAAAAAATCTATTGACGAACCTCCAACCCATCCTCTACTCCGCATTTGCCGCCGCGGACTCCCTCCCTTCCAAAACATCTGGATTCGTCCCCAAATTGGGTACTCAGGGGCAGGCTTCTCACTTTGCTATTTCGACGAGAGCTGTAAAGCTATTGCAAACGTTCATGTGATGCCTTGTAAGAAAATAATAACTTTGTCGGGAAAGACCGCCTATTTTTTTTAAAGCGCGGCGGGCGAGAAAAACGCTTTCTCGCAGTTTTCAGCTGTCACGCTTGTTGTTGACGCGGTTTGCTTCAGAGTCTTTTGCTGATAAGTCTTTCTGGTTATAATATGAGCACAGTGCTCATATTAATCCGCGCTTTTTCTCTTGTAGTTCAATCTAGTATTTACGTTGGTTTTTCTGTGATTTGTTACAAATTGCTTACGTTAGTTACGAAGGAAAACATATCTATTATATTTATATAAATAATAAATCCATGTAACAACAGAAAAAACAGCAAACTTCACAAGCGCACATAAATGCGAGAATATCTAGCTACGTTCGCAGGCGACAGTTTGAGTATAGCGTCCGAAATGCAATACATCGTTGTGAATTGCCGTTCATGTGTTTTAGAGATGGACTAGAGATGCACTGGCGCATCTGCGAATTAAAAAATCAGATAATAAAGTCATTTTAGCTCGTGGTGTTTATTTTTTTTTTAATCGTCATCGTAGCACAACAAATGGCGCTGGCGGACAGTCTTGTGATTGAAACATTCCCCAGTCAATTTAATCGGCAAACCTTCGGCTGACATGCTGCGCACCTCCATACATTCATTCATACATTAATTAATTAATTAATTCATTCATTCATTCATTCATTCATTGCGCTGTGCTCCTTCATTCATTAGATGGCCAAGGCGACCGCGTTGTGACGCCTGCCATGAAATATTCGGTCTCTCCATGAACCTACTGTGGAAATGTAATTACGTGGACACCTTCGCTTCTCATCTTACCATGCGTAGACGAAAAAAAACTTGCGTATGCGAAACTTATTTCCGTAAACGGCTTTAAGCCAATCACATGCACGGTCAAATAGATTTCTGAGAAAACGTGATGCTATAATGTTACAACATACCGCGAGCGTAATAAAAGCTATAGAGCTTATTATCAATAAACAAATAACATCAAATGTTTTCTTGACAGGGATGAGAATTCTCCGCATATCCGCGGTTTTCATGTATTTTGTCGGGTTGACATTTGAAATCAGTATAAATTTGTTGAGAGGGGAGGTGGAAATATCAGAAGCAAATAGATTTAGCACAGAATAACGGTCAGCTCATGCACGTAAACAACGCGCGAACATTTTTTTCAGACAGTTGGCTACTGCTTTTACGTATTTCATAAGCATTTAAAAAAGGAACCCGGGATGCTCTCGAATTCGGAATTCAACACCGTTAAGCAAATTCCCAGTATGCTTGCCCCCCACCCCAGATTCCCATCCTGCAAGTTTTTGTGTCCGCTATTCTCATCTCTGCCTGAACAAAAAACTGATTGCACACCACGTGTATCAGACACAACGCCCTAATGAAAATACGACGCCAATCAATACAACAAATCACAGCTGTTTTCAGCATGGGACAACTGCCCAGTAATTGATGTAGACATCATAGCAAGAGCGTACTATAAGTATACGAATACTTAATACGCTCTTGATCATAGCCATAATAACAGACAAGTACGCTGACATAAAAATCTACGAGGTACTCTCCATGTCAATACACTTAGCCGACGTTAGGGTTATGTAGTTTGCATCAATATAACTGCGGTAATTTCCCTCTGTCGGAACACCGTGGACTGGAACACCGGAACACCAGAACTCCTGTCGGAACACCGTGGACTGGAACACCGGAACACCGGAACACCTGTCGGAACACGATACCTATATCTAACGATAATCTCCACTCATCGCGTTTATGTCCAATAAATACGAGAATGACATTTATAAACAAATGATCGACATCCTTTGCGAACCGGCGCAGTGACAGCTATCCAACATATTCTGTTCGGACTATATTATCTTCGCCGTCTTCTCTCCAGTTTGAACTCACGACCTTTCGCTATCTCATTTTAAAAACTATTCTCACTGTACACTGTACACCCAAAGCAAATTCGATCGTTTTACACACATGACAGACAATATCAATCACGATAGCGCGCTCCTATATTACAACATGAGATCGAGCTTTAAATTGACTTCTCACAACACAGAACAACCACTATTTCATATAAAGCTATATATACTCCACGTATATACGACGATTGCACATTGAGCGTTTTTGACTACAGACAGCATCTGTACACGGTTGCGACTTTTAGACAGAACGCGCGTATGTCGCACAGAGATATACTTGAACTATAACTGTCGTATACCGAATTGAGGCATAGACCATAATTTACAGGTTACTACACCGTCTCACTTAACTATATACGGCAGGCTCATGCACGCTGGAGCAGTTGAATAAAAAACGTACGAGTTTCTTAAATAATAATACATAAGCATAAAGATGACGAACTGTTGCTATGTATTGACACAAACGCATGATAAGTAGAGACGTGGCATCGCAGAGAACGTCAAAAAACAACATCTTGATGTAGACGTACAACGGCTAACATCAGACACTCACACATATGTATATAATATACAACATAAAGAAAGATTGAATTAACTAATATTTAATTATTTTAACAAACAAAATTTTTGACAATTTAGTCTCAATCACAGTTGACCTACACTCGAGTGTAGGCGCAAAAAGTACGCTAAGTTTATATATACGTATAACGACTACTTATAAAGTGAATAAATAAACAAGAGTTAATTCAATCATTGTTTATGTTTTAATCTTCATACCGATGACACGGCAGGAGTTTTATACCACCACTTCCTTTATTCTACTGACCATATTTCCGGACACTTCTGCGCATGACCGAACACGTGTGTTTCTTTATGGGTGCGATTTTTTTTTCGACATTAGACGCTGTCCCCCTGCGACATTCTTCCGGATAACGTGTCGTCCTCGTCCCTCGAGATAACGGGCGCGCCGTGCACGACAATGAGCGGCGGCCGACTCTTGCCGTTGCGACTCTTTCCGCCGGCAATCGCCGTGCATCCGCGCGTCAGAATGATGCTGAGTCCGTTGCGAAAGTGTATGTTCAGTATCCAGTAGATGACGGGATTCGCCGCAGAGTTGGCGTGCGCGAGCAGCAGCGTGAAGGGAAGGATCTCGGACGCGTCGCGGCTATTGGTGATGTCGACGTAGAGCGAAGCGAGGTTGTAGGGCAGCCAGCAAACGACGAACAGCACGACGAGCGTGATGAGCATGAGCGCGATGCGTTTACGGCTGATGCGCTTGCACTCGCTGCCGCCGCCGCCGTCCGGCTCCTGCGTGACGATCTCGGTCGTGTTGAGTGTCTTGCAGATGACATAGTGGCAAGCGACGATCACCGAGCAAGGCAGCACGTAAGCGACGACCAACATGAAGCCCGCGAAGGCGCTCTTGGACTCCGTCGACGACCAGCGCTCGATGCAGACACTCAGTTGGAAGCCGAACTCGGGGAACTGCTGGCGATCGACCTGGTGCACGTAGAGCATGGGCATCATGAAGAGCATAGAGACGAGCCAGATGATGCCGATCAGCTTGAGGCCGTTGCTCTGGTTGCTGAGGCGACGGAAGAGCGCCGGGTGCTTGATCGCCAGGTAGCGGTCGAGGCTGAGCGCTGCTAGAGAGTAGATGCTAGAAGCGACTGCCACACCTGAAACGGGTCACAGAATAGCGAACGCATGAGTGAGGGGCGAGCGTTATTGTTAGTAAGAGAGGTAGAGAGAGAATGAGAGGGGCTGAGATCGCGGGAGAGATAGAGAAGGACAGAGAGAGAGAGAGAGAGAGAGAGAGAGAGAGAGAGAGAGAGAGAGAGAGAGAGAGAGAGAGAGACAGAGAGACAGTGATCAGAGGGAGAGAGACAGGTGGAGAAAGAAGGGGAGAGGGGAAAGAGACAAAGGAATAGAGAGAGAGAGAGAGAGAGAGAAAGAGAGAGAGAGAAACAGAGATAGAGGAGGGAGAAAGTTAGTGAGAGAAGAGAGAGAGAGAGAGAAAGAGAGACAGAGAGCAGAGAGACAGGGGAAGAAAGAAGGGAAAAGGGGGAAGAGACAAAGGAATAGAGAGAGTGAGAGAAACAGACAGAAGGGGAAAAGTGAGTGAGTGAGAGAAAGAGAAAGAGAGAGAGAGAGAGAGAGAAAGAGAGGGAAAGAGAAAGAGAGAAAGAGAGCGAGAGAGAGAGAGAGAGAGAGAGAGAGAGAGAGAGAGAGAGAGAGAGGGGGGAGGAGAGAGCGAGAAGGTAGAGAGCGAGAGAGACGGGGCGGAGCGAGAGAGTGAGAGAGTGAGTGAGAGAGAGAGAGAGAGAGAGAGAGAGAGAGAGAGTGTGTGTGTGTGTGTGTGAGAGAAAATTTAATTGCCATCACATTGATATAAAGGTAAGTGTTTCGCAGAATCATCGGTCCTATTGTTAGCTGAATACAAATGTCGTCATTAATAGACGCGTAAAAAATGGCGCTCAGTGACAAACGCCATGTATAATATTTATAACAGTGGTAAACGGTGTTAGCGCCGTGAGCAATACCTGGGTAGCTGAGTAACATGGTAGAAAATTATCATTGTGCTTACACGGAAATGAAAAAGTATGATAGTTGCATTAGTGATGTGTATAGAAAGAAGAAATTCTATTTTCTGTAAAGAATAGCAAAACTCTTGTGGCCTGGAATGTATCTGCATTAGCGAAAGGTGTTTTGCAGATGTACCTGAAGCGCGTTATGACGCAGAGCTGCAGTCCCTTGATTGGTTACTATATAAAGATCATATAGAGTAACAAAGTAACTGTAAGTTGATATCACAATGAAGTTATAATGGCTCTGCAGTAATATTAGCTGCTGTTCAAAAAGGCGAAGGATTACGTTTAGTTCTTCTCCCACTGACAGTACCCGCAACAGATTTTATTCTCGACACGTACAATTTTTCTTGTAGTGTATAAGTGCAAGGGCTATATTTGACGAAAACTGCACATTGCACATCGTCTAGCACGAGTTAGTAATTAGACAGAAGCGTATCCTCTGATGTATATATATAATTGGCTGTGCTGTGCGGTTGTGCGTCGTGGTGTCGTGTGATGTTGGTGTGTGGGTTGTTTGTGTGTGTGAGTGCGTGGCGTGCGTGGCGTACCGTGCTGCGGTGTGTGCCGTGTGGCGGTGTGCCGTGCCGCGCGCAACCGCGTGCCCGTCGGTGTGTGTGTGTGTGTGTGTGTGTGTGTGTGTGTGTGTGTGTGTGTGTGTGTGTGTGTGTGTGTGTGTGTGTGTGTGTGTGTGTGAATTAGTAAGGGCGGCCGAAGGCTGATCGTATCCGACCAACATGCGGAGGTTGAATCGCGTCCCCGACGTCAGCCGTGAATAGTTGCTTTGAATTAGCGGCAACAACAACAAAACGTCTAAGTTCGTTTAGTTTTCGCGGCCCTGGTTAATTAGCCAGTGTAGACATGGTTGACTAGAACAAGTAGATACGCGCATTATCGCATGAAGACGCCAGCGACGTTATTAATTCTTTAGCAATATAGATAATAGTTCGGCGTTTTTAAAGGATTCTTAAAAGAGTTAATGATGTGCAGGTAGGCATAAAGATCATGCGTCAGCTTCGACAAGTTTGTTAAGTTTTGGAAGCTGATACGGTTGCTGTTTAGATTATGTAGGTTAAATCTCATGATAGCTGTGCGGCCATGCATACATCAATGAACTAATCCAGCAACAGCTTTACAACAATTTAAACAGTCGACTTGCCTTTTTATAGGTGCTCGCATTGAACTGATACGTCACATGTTCTTTCCTATCACTGCGCGTTTTATAATGCATTTGATCATTTTATACCCTTCCAGATGCCTTTCCATCTAAATCGGGCAGCTATCCATGAGCTTTGGCAAAATACAATTATTTGAAGACCGTGTGTCATTTATGATAGGCTCAAAAATGCTCGGGATTAGGCTTATTCCGATCCATTTGCCCAGAGAGTAAAATCAGTGGCGTTTGTATTTTCCGCATCTTGTTTTTCACGAGATGATACGCTGTCTTTCATGCGAATTCAATAAGCTTAGTTACGAACTTTCACCGAAGCTGCGCGGAAGTGAAATTTTCGAGTTTTTCATGCGGTATGAGCATGCTACTAACGTTCATGGCTTCCTTTCAACGGCTATGACACCCAAGCTGCCACCTGCCGCATATGTCGTTTAATTGGCCATTAATTTGGGCTTTACTGTGATAATTGTTAAAAGTTAATTCATTATTTACTCGGGTGTATCTTTAATTAACATCACTCCTGGTGAGAAGTGCAACGAGAAGCAGCTACATCGGCCTCCACCATTGTATGTGTCCGTCCCTCTGCGTATCCGCTCAGGAAAACTCAAGCTGACATAACGCTCTTACACACAATAACAAGATCTTGTCTCACGTCACAGTAGTCAGTTTCAAATAAGCCTCCATTAACTGCACCTGGTGACCGATAATTAATCCTGTAGCGACACAGATGCTACCGTCTATGCGGTAGTGACCACTCGGCGTTGTCACCTGAGATCAATAATGGCAAGTAATACAGTCATGAAAACATGTTAATAGATAAGTCGACGCTACTCTTGGTTGGGATAATTAGCGCTCGTCAATCAATACACGCGCGTACCGGACGCTTCGCTCCTGACAAGCGTCACATTTCACCAATGTTAGCTGATTGAATAGTAACGTAATAGATCGAAAATCGTAAACACACGCCCGTGCACACAATCGCACGTACACACGCGCACACACCCACGCACACGCACACAACCATGCACGCACTCGTGCACACACACGTATATATATACATATATATACATGATACAAATTATACATTATGCAATTATAGAATTGTTGTGAAGAAACCATTGAATAGGGTCACACGGAATTTATCAATTTACAAGACTTCCTATTGCTCGAACAAACAGAAAATTCGTGGTTTGTTACGTGTGTAATTAGGAACAAATAATGCTATTACAAGGGCCGAGTTACGTGACACATCAAGAGAAGAAGAACAGTACCTCATACTAGTCTTAAGTCAACCTATGATTTATTAACCGTAACTCAATAAAAATGAACTAAAGCGTTACTCTTTATAGTTAAATCCTTCCCGCATCATACGCATAGCGTATAGCTACAGGCGCATAGGGCGGTGCCTATCTCCGTTTCTGTAACCCCAGAGGCCCCGCAGCTGCTTTCACAGTAAATGCTACAGTAGGGGGTTAGTCCACTGGTAGCACTGCGAGTTAACTTGCCACACTCTATCTCTATTTGCTGAATGATAAGCAGAGCAGCCGTGTGTACCATTTTTCAAGTCTTTGGTAGCCGGGAGTTGAATCCCCGACCTTCCACATACGAGGCGAGCACTCAACCATTGAGCCATCGCAGTGGTACCAAGCGTTACTCTTAAACAAATTTAATTACCCTTGTCACTAACCGTTTTCCCTTGCACGAGTTTTTTAAATCACATTTTGGGTGTTTTGTACTTTTTACCGGATCTGATATAGTGTCCTCGTCCATTTGTTCAAACGCAGAATTTTTTTTATTATATTGCAATGGCGAGAAACCGTGTGTGATTTCCTTCATGTATAAAATTAAATACACATAATAAAGTTTTCATGAATGTCTGCGAAATTCACTACTAATGTAGTAAGGAAAATAACAACTATACACAACCAAAATCTAAGTATGCATGGCGAAGCTGCGTAAACTCAGAGTAGTAGTAGACGACTGTGTTTTACATCATTAAACTCTCACTAAGAATCCTGACAATTCTTTCGCCATATTTCCATCAATTTGCCTCCAATATTAACTTGGTAAGCATTTACATTCTCAACTTTAATCACGCTGTCATCACATGCGCGTAAATCCGACGTCACAGCTGGGTACGATGTCGGATCGGCCATGTCGGAGAGATTCGTGCTTATATAATTGTTATCATCCGCACGACGTCAACACGATGGCTGGACACAGGCGGCGATAATCGAATGGCGAAATGCGAGCGTGTTTTCGCTAAACACTCGTCGCGCTGATATTTGCGGCGTGATTGCGTGCATTACGAGACAAGACTCGAAACACTCGTCGCGCTGATATAATTTGCGGCGTGATTGCGTGCATTACGAGACAAGGCTCACGCGCCAGCGTAAGCAAGCATTGCGAAATATATGTTCGGCGAAATTGGCGCCAGATATATCCCCGTTGCCTAACCGCATTATATACACGTAAAATTATATACGTAAATATATTAGTAACTCTATTAATAGCACGTAATTATCTGAGATGGGCCACGAGAAAAACAACTGCCAGTGGCTAGTGTAACGTGACAAGAGACACCTTGCAGTTCAGTGCTCTGCGTAATAGGATACACCGCTGCAGTTCAGTCAATGACGTAACTAATTATTATACAACTATAAATAACGTACGTGTCATACCTGTGCTCACTAGCAAGTAATAAAAAAGCGAGAAGGGAGAGGGAGATGGAGAGGTAATGTGTGTGTGTAGGTGTGTGTGTAGGTGTGTGTGTGTGTGTGTGTGTGTGTGTGTGTGTGTGTGTGCGTGT
>NW_014577230.1:561182-578050 GCF_000485595.1 Priapulus caudatus
TATCACATATACACATTCGATTTATCACATTATAACATTCGATTTATCGCATATTATTTGATTCACGCATCGAATCATTCGATTCACGCACGATCATTCGATGCATCATTCGATGCGCTGAATCGAATGATTCGATGCGTGAATCGAATTATTCGTATGCGTGAATGAATGATTCGATGCGCGAATCGAATGATTCGAGGCTCATTCGATTCACGCATCGAAATCATTCGATTCACGCCATCGAATGATTCGATTTCACGCATACGAATCATCGATCACGCATCGAATCATTCGATTCACGCCATCGAATCATTCGATGCATCATTCGATGCGTGAATCGAATGATTCGATGCGTGAATCGAATGATTCGATTGCGTGAATCGGAATGATGCATCGAATCATTCGATTCGCGCCATCGAATCATTCGATTCACCCACTCGAATGATGCATCGAATGATTCGATGCGTGAATCGATTACTGATTCGATGCGTGAATCGAATGATTCGATGCGTGAATCGAACCTGATTCGATGCACCTGCTGAATCGAATGATGCATCGAATCATTCGATTCGCGCACTCGAATCATTCGATTCACGCATCGAATGAGCATCGCAATGATTCATGCGCTTGAATCGAATGATTCGATGCGTGAATCGAATCGATTGATGCGTGAATCGAATGATTCGATGCGTGAATCGAGATGATTCGATGCGCGAATCAAATGATTGCGCAGGCATCATTCGATTCACGCATCGAATCATTCGATTCACGCATCGAATCAGTTCGATTTCACGCATCGAATCATTCGATTCACGCCATCGATATCATTCGATGCATCATTCGATGCGTGAATCGAATGATTCGATCGCGTGAATCGAATGATTCGATGCGTCGAATCGAATGATCATCCTGAATCGAATGATGCATCGAATCATTCGATTCCACGCATCGAATGATTCGATTCACGCATCGAATGATGCATCGAATCATTCGATTCACGCATCGAATGAATTGAATCGAATTATGAAACAGAATACACACCATAGTTTTACGTACACGGCTTGTGTGAAACTATCAAGAGTCCATAATAGGCATTTTTTATTATGGACTCTTGATACTATCTATCGTCGAGCAAACGCGTACAGCCCGGCGCATTTACAAAGTCCCGAACTTGCGACAATATAAATTATACGCGAGTCTGGGTCGCAGCGATAACGCTGTGGTGGTTCGAGACTGACACATGTCAACGCCAGCCTCGCCGAGCTGTGCTTTATTGGGTTCGTACAGGGGCTCTGGCTACGCAGATCGCGCAAATGGTTACACAGGTATGTGTCGTCTATCACAGCTCGTATGCAAGCGAGCGGTAGTGTATATGATTTGACTTGACCTCGGTATATTGTACACGGCAATACACGACAGACACCTGCCTATTATGCATGATTGGATACCTGTAACCCAGTATCCTACTCATGTATGCATGGCAGCTGCTTATTGCAGAATCTCCCCAGCATACATTCATGATTACCGCAAATATGCAATGATTCTGACAACACTTTCGGGCGAAATGTCAAGTCATTATATTGCCTTAAAAGGGACGGTAGCCTCTAGGATTTTACTGCATACAACTGTACTTACTGTATAACAAATCGTCTATACCCACACGTATTTGTAGCCAGAGATACCTAATTTAATTGAATATAATTATTTACACATCAACGCTACAAATTGAATCGGCGCCATGACCACCTCGACCGTGCCGCCACTCCTGAAAAGTTACGTATTTGACAATCTTATTTTGCCAGTGTTACGACGAGGGCTAGATCACAAAAGTGCAATTATATTTAACCTAAATGCTACTTACCAACGAGTATTGCATTTTAGCGGCACAATTGTATCCGTTTATAACTGCAAACTATATGTCGTTTATAACGATATCGTACTAATCCTTTTGCTTCTAAATGAATAATAAGAAACAGCCCTCGCCGGTCTGTAGTCCCTTGGTTGGAAAAGCTGGTTTTGCGCAACTTATCAGATGCGTCTGCGCTTTGAGTGGGCGCCACCTCGATTCGTAATCAAATGTAGTCGTTTAGTTTTAAAAATTGTTTATATATTCTCTAATGGCGATAACATGCAAACTCTTTTATGTAGCGTATTATAACCTAAATTCTTGAAAAAGTAACCTATAACTGAGATAACTCTCCCTTTATTGTGTTAACTTAAGACATCGATAGCCTCCGGATCGAGTGCCAGGGTACCTCTGACACTGCCCTACAAGGCGTCTTGCTCTGATTTGGAAAGCGCCAGAGATGACAATGCACACCACATTCGCCAGTTCGCCGGTTCGAGCCTCTGGAAATAAAAAGCCCGTTGCCGACAATTCGTCACGCCCATGCGTAATTTATGCTTAATTTATCTAAATATGCTAAAAATACTCTATCTGTGCCCTATCACCACAGTAAGTCCGTTAATACTACAGTAATATGATTTATAGTGGAATATACGTGTCTTGTTGAAGCCTTTGCCGATATGTAATCAGATATGGGTTCTTCTTTCAAAGTTATGGTTAATTACATTGTCCCCGCTAATATAGCACTAACTCTAGAAGATATAGCCAGAATACATTCGAGACGAAAAAGAAACATTGAAGGAGAAAATAATTCCCATTATAAAGATATCCAAACGAAAAACTGCCCCCGCCACTCAGCGCGGCCCAATTAGCACGCCTGTAGTGCCTGACATCACGTCGTTACAGACGAACTGTGCGACGATGTCCGCCGAAATAAAAGCACTTATTATTTCGTCGACTAAAGGATGCGAATTCTCACCTTGGAAGGTTCACCGAGACTCCAGTGATATATATGCGCGCACGCATAATCACAGTAAAAAACTGTGTTGCAACGCTCCGTTTCGTGCGCTCCCGACACGAGTCGCATACGTTATCGGCTACACAGGAAACTTCGCAGAGCATCTCCATCGAATGTTATATGCGATAAAATCAACCATAAAACAAAAATCGAATTATGACACAAACAACATGCCATATAAAACTAGCTAACAGATTGTAATGCGTATTGCTTTATGCGTGTTGAGGTAGTTAAAGTAAAATGGTTTTCGTGCCCCTCGTATTAATATACTGCATATAAGTAAACCGTGTCCGCGTTTACTGAAGGAAATGACACAATGTCTTATTCTCATGTTATAATGTTTCTATGTCCACGCGGCTGTCAGGCATCTGAAACAAACCAAATCGGTTTCAATTTAGATGTGTTTCCGCCATGTCACGATCGAAGCCAGACCCGTGACGACTACGGGCCCAAGACGATACAGATTGAACACTACTTTGGCAATTAATTGACAGTGACAGGAGTGATAGTGAGCTGTTTTGTTAAATGACAAACTCGACAAACCGCAACGCCAGTACGCTCTATGTTGAGTTGTTTGAAGGGTTTTTGTTTGGTGAATGTTGCCGTGGCTTAACGTGAAGGCACGATGACGTCGAAAGTCTGGTTGTGTATAAGCGAGTAATTTGTCATTTGTGTCCGGCCTTTCACATAGGAACACCACAAAGCGAATCTATTACGAAACCCCTGGATCTTGCGCCACTTATAGGCCATTGCGACCTAGTAGTTGCGGCAGAGATTGAGGTGGTCATTACATAGAGCGAGATAACATAGAGGGTGATTGGGTACATTACAGCAGGCAGTTACCACTAATTGGGAGCGTCACACTGTAACGTGCGAAGCTGACGTCTAACGCTGGCGACGGAGAAACACCGAATTAACGATGAACAATAATACAAGATCATTAGACACGATGATGATAAATTAATGGTAAAGAAGATGATGAAGAAGATTAGTAGGACTAGAGTGGTTAGTAGGGGATGGTAAATTGATTGATTGATTAAATAAATAATTGATTGATTGATTGGTTGATTGGTTGATTGAGGGGTGAGCGATCATGGTAGCGATACTGGCCGCGATGAGAACACTGTTAATACTCGCCTAGTGCGAAATTTCCTGCTAATTTCAGCTAAATGCCCTGCAATAATATATGTACCTTGGTAGACCTCACATGCAACATCATAAGCATGAGCGTAACTCAAACAGATGCACCTTGCACATAATCGACCACCTTGTGTACCTCAACATTTATTGGTCGAAGTACCATAGCTTAGGTAACATCCGCGAATATATATAAAGATAGACAGATAGACAGATAGACAGATAGACAGATAGACCGATAGATAGAAAGAGAAAGAGAGAGTGAGAGCGAGAGAGAAGTGGCGAGAGATAATGACAGAAGCTGAGGTCTGTATAGAATGACAGCCTCGGGGTTCTACTGGCCTCCTCTCGTGAACCATCTTATCAGCATCACGGTAACTAATTATGATGCGGCATCGCTAATTACGTCCTTGAGAGAAGGGAGATGAATTGATGAGAGCGCGGGAGAGAATATTAGCATCATAAAGATGATCAGGTGCCTTCAGCGAATACGAACGATAAGATCAAGCTGGGAGTACTAAAGAATATTTCTCTAGTAAGGCAACTTGTGGAATTATTTTTCCAAATCTGCCCTCAGCTGGACACGGAGAGACGCTGACAATCTAGACCCTATTAGCTGATTCTAAACTAAAGGGCAAGGATTTCCACTTGAACGTATCTTGTTTATTAGAACTCTGAGGCAACGCCATCGCTGCTTCCTATAGCGTTCATGAAGGTGAATGAGACTACTCACAGCAGGTCATTGCCCTTCCGCAAAAGTCAGCGTCTGTGCAACACGTTGCGCGATGCTATATTCTATCACAGCTGCAGATATCAGCAGTTTACTGCATGAGCTCTCAACGTCCGCAACAACATTTCAGCGTGACCTCGGCCTGTAGTAACTAACTAAGCTTGCACGTGCTAAGCTCGCAACTTAATGCGATGCTAATGCATGCTCGGGTACATCAAGCATATTGACCCATATAACCAAGCTACCCTGTGAATAAGTTCGCCTTCCGTATATATTGTCCACAGTAAATACCTGCATTGAAGCCCGCATGGCTTCACAAATGCGACTTAGGCTCTCAATTATACGCGTGGTTGTAGTATCCGACACAGCGGCGCTGGCTACGGGGCTTGCGTGGCGATTTGCTCTAGAATTGCAGAGTAATGCATATTGAAATTACATCCGCTAAGTCAGTTCTGCGCGGCAGCTTTCGCTAGAATTATTAATGACATTTCGCAGCTTATGCATAAATAAAGCGGTAGTCATTGATGTACAAAGTAGTCGCAAACGACCAACTTCAATAGACGCCATTTCGCCATTTCGGCTAGTATAATAACTATATTGGATATATCACGTAGAAATGAGGCATTGCAAATAAATGAAACGCAAAAACAGTCTCCCGAAATGGAAGTCTTAAGCAAACGCTATCCGCTGCCTCCGCTGTGTATACGTAGAAAGAACGAAATGTAAAAGCACGGCGGGGGACATTATTCTGCTCTGCGAAGTCCTGTGTACGCCGATACGTCATGCGGCTCGTGTCGGAGCGCACGAAAAGGAGCGTTGCAAACAGTTTTTACTGTGATTATCTGCGCATATAATCACACTGGAGTCTCGGTGAACCTTCCAAGGTGAGGATCTCGCATCCTTTCCGACGAAATATAAGTGTTTAGTTCGCGACATCGCACAGTCGTCTGTAACGAGCTGATGTCAGGCACTACAGGCGTGCTAATGGGCGCGCATGAGTGCGGGGGCACGTTTTTCGTTTGGATATCTTTAAATGGGATTATTTTCCTTCAATGTTTCGTTTTTCGTCTCGATGTATTCTTGCTATATCTTCTACAGTTAGTGTATATATGCGCGAACAATGTAATTACACATAAACTTTGAAAGAAGAATCCCATAATCTGTAGCATACGGTAAAGCATTCAACAAACTATATGTATATAATATTTATTACTGTATATAACGACTACTGTGTGATAGGGCACAGATCAGAGTATTTTTACATATTTAGGATTAAATTAACATAATTACCATGGCGTACGAATGTCCAACGGGCTTTTTATTCCAAGGTCGAACCGGCGAACCTCGAATGTTTTGCATGTGCATCTCTGGGGCTTTCCAAATACAGCAGAGACTGTAGGGCATGTGTCAGAGGTACCCTGGCAACTCGATCCGGAGCTATCGAATGTCCTTAAGTTAACACAATTAAAGGGAGAGTTTACTCTAGGTTATAGGGTTATTTTCAGCTAATTTAGGTTATAATTACGCTACATAAAAAGTTTCATGGTTCAATCACCATTAGAAATATTATTAAAAAATGTTTTAAAACTAACGACTACAGTTTGATTACAACGACGGTGGCGCCACTCAAAGCGCACGATCTGATAAGTTGCGCAAAACCACTTTCCAACCAAGGGCTACAGACCCGAGGCTGTTTCCTTATTTATTCATTTACAAGCCAAAAGCCATTGTAATATCTTATAAACGACATATAGTTTCAGTTATAAAACGGATAAATTTGCCGCGTAAAATGCAATACTCGTTCGTGTTAAGATAGCAGGGGTTTAGGTATAAAATATAATTGCACTTTGTGATGAGCCCCTCGCCTCGGGTAACCTGCCAAAATTAAATTGTCAATATACGCAACTCTTTCAGGGTGGCAGCACGGCGCGTGTGTCATGGCGCCGTTCAAATTTCGTAGCGTTGATCCCGTGTAGAATATTATATTCACATTAAATTAGGTATCTGGCTAACAAATACGTGTGGGTTATAGACGATTGTTATAACAGTAAGTACAGTTGTATGCAGCTAAAATCTCTAGAGGCTACTACGCTTCCTTGTTTAAGGCAATATAATGACTTGACATTTTCGCCCCGAAAAGTTTGTCAGAATCATTGCATATTTCGCGGTAATCATGAATTGTATGCTGGGGCGGAGATTCTGCCAATTACAGCAAGCTGCTGACAACTATAACATGAGATAGGGCGATACTGGGTTTACAGGTATCCAATCAATGCATAATAGGACAGGTGTCTGTCGTGTATTGGCCGTGGTACAATATACCGAGGTTCAAGTCAAATCATATACACTACCCCGCTCACGCCTTGCATACGAGCTGTGATAGACGACACATAACCTGTGTAACCATTTGCCGAGTCTGCCGTAAGCAGAGCGCCCTGTAACGAACCTCAATAAAGCACAGCTCGGCGAGGCTGCGTTTTGACACGCGGGCCCCCAGCCGCGCGGCCCCAAATGTGCATCTCCCGCAAGCCACACACGCGTTATCGCTGCGACCCAGAACTCGGCGCTAATAATTTAATTGTCGCAGTACTCGCACTTTGTATATGCGCCGGGCCTGTACCGCGTTTGCTCAGACGGATAGAGTTAGTAGTCAAGAAGTCCATAATAAAAAATGCCTATATGAACTCTTGAATAGTTTCACTACAAGACCGTGTATCGTACAACTATGGGCTGTATTCTCGTTTCATATTCGATTCAAATTCATTCGATGCGTGAATTCGAGATGATTCGATGCATCATTCCGATGCGTGAATCGAAATCATTCGATCGTCGAATCCGAATGATTTCGATGCAGTCATTCGATTCAGCGGATCGCATCCATTCGATTCCCACGCACTCGAATCATTCGATTCACCGGCATCGAATCATTCGATTCAAACGCATCGAATGATTGTCATCGAATGACTATCGATGCGTGAATCGAATGATTCGATGCGTGGAATCGAACTGATTCGATGCGATGACATCGAATGCATTCGAATGCGTGAATCGAATCGATGCGAGTCGCAATCCATCTTGTATTCGCCGCATCGAATTCATCCTCGATTCACCATCGAATCATTCGCATTCGACGCATCCAATCGATTCGATCACGCATACGAATCACTTCGATACGCATCGATCATTCGATGGCATCATTCGATCGTGAATGCGAATGTGATCTCGGATGCGCCGAGATCGAAATGATTTCGAGTGGCACTCATTCGAGTATCACGGCATTCGAATCATGGCTCGGATTCACCCTGCCATCGAATCATTCGATTCACGCCATTCGAATCATAATCGATTCACGCATCGAACAATTCGATGCATCATTCGAGTGCGTGAATCGAATGATTCGATGCGCGAATCGAATGATTCGATGCCAGTTCATCCCGATTCACCAATCGAATCATTGCGCTTCACGCATCGTACATCTATGTCGAATTCACTCATCGAATGATGCACTGAAATGATTCGACTGCGCTGAATCGAATGATTCGATGCGTGAATCGAATGATTCCGATGGCGTGAATCGAAATCCATCTCGATGCTGAATCGATAATGATTCGATGCGTGAATTGCGAATCGATGCCATCGAATTCATTCGATTCGCGCATGCGAATCAGTTCATCACGCATCGAATCATTCGATTCACCATCCGAATCATTCGATTCCCACGCATCGAAACTGAGTGGCATTCGAAATGAATTCGAGATCGAATGAGTTCGAGTGCGTGAATCAAATAATATCGATAAAATCGAATGTTCTATGTGATAAATCGAAATGTTATATGTGATAAATCGAAATGTTATATGGGCGATAAAATCAACCATATAAAACCAAAACTCGAATTATGACACAAGAACAACAATGGCATATATCAAACTACTAACAGATTGTAAAATGGCTATTGCTTTATGCCGTGTTGAAGGTCAGTTTAAAGTAAAAAGTGGTACTTATCGTGCCCCCTCCGATTCAATCATACCGCTCGGCATATAGAGTAAACCCTGATGTCCCGCCGTTTACTGAACGAAATGGACACAAGTCTATTCTCGAAATGTTATAATGTTTCTATGTCCACGCGGAAATGTCAGCGCATCTGAAACGGGAACCCCAGATATCGGTCAATTTAGATGTTAGTTACGCATGTCACGATCGAAAGCCCAACCGACGGCCGTGCGACGTACGGGCCCCAAGACGATACAGATTGAAGCACTAACCTTTTGGCAATTAATTGACAGTGGAAGTGAGTGATAGTGAGCTGTTTTGTTAAATGATCAAACTCGACAAACTCGCAACGCCAGTACGCTGCGTAGTGTTTGAGTTTGTTTTGCAAGGGTTTTGTTGGTGAGATGTCTGACCGTGGCTCAACGTGACGGCACGATGACGTCGAAGAGTCTGGTTGTCGTATTAGAGTCGAGAATTGTCATTTTGTGTCCGGCCTTTCACATAGCGAAACACCACAAAGCGAAATCTATCTACGAAACCCCTGACTCTTGCGCCATATATAGCCATTGCGCAAACTAGTATTCTGCGGCCATCGAGATTGAGGTGGTCATCTACATACGAGGCCGAGATAGGACCACTAGACGGAGTAATGGGTAACACTGTACAGGCAGGCAGTTTTACCACTAATTGGAGCGCACACTGTAAGTGCGAAGCTGACGTCTAACGCTGGCGACGGAGAACACTGAATGAACGATCGAAGCAATAGATACAAGATCATCTAACACGATGATGATTAAATTAATGGTAAAGAAGATGATCGAACGAAGATTAGTAGGACGTAGAAGTGGTTAGTAGGCGGGATGGTAAATGTGATTGATTTGATTAAATAAATAATTGATTGATTGATTGGTCGATTGGTTTGATTGAGGGGTGAGCGATCATGGTACGGATACCCCTGGCCGCGATGGAGAAACCCACAATTAATACCTCGCCTAGTGGACGAGATTTCCTGGGCTAATTTCAGCTTAAATGCCCTGCAGATAATAATATGCACCAGCTGGTCAGACCTCACATGGCATACATTAAACATGAAGCATGAGCGTCACTCAAACAGATGCACCTTGCACATAACGAAAACTATGTGACCTCAAATTTATTTGGTCGAGATAACCATAGCTTAGTGCTAACATCCGCGAATATATATATATATATATATATATATATATATATATATATAGTATTAGCTACTACGTCCCACGATCGACGAACCATTAACGTCTGAGTCTCAGTCGTATACACGGGGCCTAACTCGAGTTAAGGTAACTCGATTGTTACCTTAAATCGAGTTAACTGGCCCGTGGAGACGTTTAGACGTTAAGCTCGCATGACGGGCAGCCACTAGTACGCATCACGTACCACACGCACGCAACACACTCATGCACGCACGTGTAACGTGCACATACGCATCGCACCGCACGAGCCCACTCATCGCCTACGTGCACATGCACACGCTCAACGCACCTGCAAACGCACGCACGCCAGAACGTGTACCTGCGTACACGCGCGCACGCAGCACGGTACTGTCACGACGCACGCGAACACACACATCGACCGCACCGTCGTACGTGTCTACACCGGCACCCGCACTGTCAACACATGCCGCACGTGTACGTGCACACGCAAAGCGCAACGCACGCACGTCTACGTGCAACACAGGCATGCCGCACGCACGCACGTGTACCTGCACACACGCACGTACGCACCGCAACGCAAACGCACACATGCAGCACACGTCGTGACGGCACAAGCCACGCACGGGCTCGCAGCCGCGAAGCCCCGTGGTACCTGCTACACGCGCGGACACACGCACGCACGCACGCCACGTGTACGTCATCACACACGTGACGCAAACGCACGCAGATGCACGCAACGTGTAGTGCACACTGCACGCATGCGCGCCACTCACCTTTTGCACTGTAAGGGTACCACCAACGCTACGCAATGCACCGCACGTTACGTGCACATGCACGCACCACAAACGCGCGGTGTAGTCACACTCACCACGCCACAACTGCGACGTTTACATACCACACGCACGCACGCACGCATGCATAATAAATCGGTAATAATCGCTATCGGGTGTTGTCGTGTAGACGCTACATAATCGCTAACTCGAGTTAACGCTTAACTCGAGTTAGCTTAACTCGAGTTAAGGTTCGTCGTGTAGACGCTACATAACCGCTAACTCGAGTTAACGCTTAACTCGAGTTAGCTTAACTCGAGTTAAGGTTCGTCGTGTAGACGAGGCTTATATATATAATAGTTCGTTCAGGTGTTTTTCTATTGTCTACGTACGGCCTGATGATGTGAGGCAAGGCAGTGAAAGTATACATATATATACTTAGAAGATTTACGATTATATCCTTCCTGAAAGTTTTACACCGTTTTCTCTGCTACGCAATAACACAACAAAACAAACAAACGATAAAATAATACAAACGATAAAAGTCCGAATGAAAAATGGCTATGCTTTATTCGCGCAAATATAAAACCGGCTCACGGTAAGTTCACCTGTATGTAACCGGATAGAGCAGTTTACAACATTTCCCTGTCACTCATGAAGGCTTTTGATTATGAACTAATTGTATGCGTGAGAGCGCCGAGGGGAACAGCTGAGTGGTTTATTTCTTGAAATCACGGGTTAGATACACAGCAGTTATATGCCCATCACGTGCGCACTCACTGTGATATGCATATAATCATGCTCTTGATATAATTAAGAGTCCATAATAGAACGAGAATTTCAGTCATAAGCCAGAAATAGTCCATAATAGTCTTCTATTATGGACTCTTGATATCATGTTGCCAGGAATGGTACGTTAAGCGCGTTCTTCAAACGCGTGTGCAGGCAAAGTAAATGCAAGCTGTTTGATATCAGACGAGTGCTTCAAACTGCTGTTCTGGATCGCGAGAGCATGAAATTCTCCTTCAATGCAGACCGCTGCGCTTGGACAAATTTCACTACGCATAATACGCTGGCACGCGTGCAATGTGAAAATGTAGGTTTTTGCGGATTTTCAAAATTTGCAGACTCACCAGACTTCACCACGAGTGTGTGCAAATTCCTAATCTAAAATCGTCTGATGCACCCCTCCCCCTATAAGACTAAGTAAGACATAATCGTAGGCTTAACAAGCACGCCGGTCTATTCGTCTTCACATCGGCGATATTGAAGACATGTGTAACGCCGTTTAACCCGCTGTCCTTTCAGGCCAGCAATGTAAAAGAAAACGCTCGCAAGATTATTACAGAACGGATGTTGTGTGGCCCGCACGTTTCTTCCTGTCGACTATTTTGCCCCATTTTCCTCCCGCTGCTTTCTATCTGATACGTAATAGCTCGCCCGTGGTGCAGCCATTGTGGCATATTACCTGAGCAAATTGACTATAGATATCGAAGAGTATCCATCCCGTGTGAGAGAGCTTTAGAGAGTAACAGTACTCGACAACTGGTGAGGATTTGCGCTACTCTAATATATATCTTGTGCTCCGTGATATTCCGAGCCGATTAGTAAACGCAAACATAATAGGAAACGGGAAAGTCAGCTCCATGCGAGAGGATCGAGAATTTCTACATAGAAAGGGCTTAAGCCTAGCGCAGACCTTTTCATGCAACTCGACAGAGATTCTAGAATCGCTGTAAAAATTGCTGTGAAATCGCTACGTCTGCGGGAACCTGCAACTGCAACACGTAGCGATTCTGGTCGCTGGCGACGAGTTGCAAGAAATCAAACTGTTTTGATATTGAATTGTTCTAGAATTGCTTCGAAATCGCATGTTTGCGCACACGCGGCGACACATCGACCGATCGCTTGCGGTTGCAGGTTTTTAGATTTTGCACAATCTGGTTGGAAGAATGGTGCTAGGTGATTTGTCTCTAAACTGCATTTGCTGAGGAAGTACACTACCGTTACTTATTTTCACGTATATTACATGGCAATAGATGTTTTCTGAGATTCTTTCATTCTAAAACGTTATACAGCCAGCCACGGCCTTGCGACTTGTGATTTCATTTGCTGTTAGTGGTGGAAGAATTTTGTTCTGTTGTGTAGGCCTACTAAAATAATTCAAACTGCTCAAAGTGGAGCTGTTCATGGTAGTGTATACGAAACCAAACAATTGTTACGCTAAATATACGGGGCATTTAAAAATGTCCCATTGGTAGGCATTGCTTGATTCAGTTCGATTTTTACTCATGACAAGGTTTGAGAGAGAATGATAGCAATCTGAACTAATAATACTGAATTATACATGTTAATAACATTTTAACTATATATTTTTGGTTCATTTTGCGTTCGTTATATAACTAATCGAATAAACACTAAAAACACTCGTCGTTTTATGACCAATTTCTATATGCGCCATGGCAATGTACAATGAGCATATATATGTGTTTAAAATTGTTTGACGTTATGCTAACATGATTTCACCAGTGCCTGACAATAAAAACGTAAATCAAAAGATAAAAAAATATATCCATTGATTATCAAAACACAAACTGCATGAAACACATAGCGTGCCTTAAATGTGTTACGTCGTGTTAGATATCATCTATATGTTCTCGTTATATCGATTTATGACCCAGGCACAATGTTTTGCTCCATATTTCAAGTTCTGTGTTATGCTCTACGCTAATAGATCGCCTGATGGTGTTTTATACGCCATGTCGCTGTTGTCCGACCTTTAGCTGCTGTTTTGTTTACAGTACATTGTCGAAAACTTTATACAATATTTTTAGGAAAGATCGCCGAGTACCGTTACCTCGCCGCTAGCACGATAAAATTGTAGACAGACTCGATCACTAAGCCCCCGAGGCTGACACAGCAACAGACTGCATAATGTACAAGCGCATGTACCTCTAGATCAAAAATCGTGAAATTTTGTAGAAAAAAAGCGTGAAGTCACCGACGATGATTCTTTCAACGATGGCGTCGGTCTGTTGACCAATGAGCAAGCGGGACTTACAAGCACGTTAGGTTCCCAATCGATTGAAAACAAAGCTTCTCTGTACAATCGTTAATTTGGTTAATCCGCTATGCGTTATTAGGCCACGTATTATGTTATAGTTATAGGTGGCACAGATTCGCGGGAAGCTGTGGATATTATGCTAAAAACATCCACCTGTGGTCGATAGTGACACACCGGCGTGGTCGACGTGAAATGTCTGCCGAGACGTGACCTCTAGCGTTAGATATAAAATAGTATGATCCATAACTGTAAATATTGTGGTATGATACCAAACGATCACGAGAGGTTAACGATATCTCACGTCTGCTTCACACCGCGAAATCCGCAAATCTTGGGGCGTATTCAACAGTTACGCAGCCAGTCATTCAGATATAAATTCGTTGTGTGAGTTTTCGTTGTAAAGGAGGCTTCGACCTGGCGCACATACGGGACACACGAGCTCCTAAGAATCGTTTCCATCGCAGTGTCGTGGACGTCACGAGAATACATCGCAGTGTCGTGAACGTCACGAGGATGTATCGCAGTGTCGTGGACGTCACAGGGATACATCGCCGTGTCGTGGACGTCACGGGGATGTATCGCCGTGTCGTGGACGTCACGGGGATGTATCGCAGTGTCGTGGACGTCACGGGGATGTATCGCAGTGTCGTGGACGTCACGAGGATGTATCGCAGTGTCGTGGACGTCACGGGGATGTATCGCAGTGTCATGCGCATGCAACGGTTTGTCGACACGCAGTTAGTCGGCCGGCGTTCGTGCCTCGGATAATCTCTAAAACCATTAGCAGGCCCCGCTGGCACTTCCAGGTGACTTCCGCCCAGGTAGGTGATAAATAATACGGCCGGAATTCAATATCTACCAATACACGGCCTGGGGGCGGAACGTTACACGATATTCATACAATTGTAACGCGAGGGCCTCGTTTAATAGCCGTGCAATAGTACCATCATCTGCACATCACCTGTCTTGCTTTTCCCGCCATTTTGAAAATCCCTGTGAGTATCGGAGCTGGGGGGTATTGGAGCTGGGTAGTACATTAGCTTGCTCTTGCAAATCATCATATGAGACCTGGCAGTAAGCTTTTGTTGTCTACGTGACGATACCTGGTCGTATTAGTAACGTTAGCTTTTCTATTAGGAGGCACTATATAAATGGAACCTTGTTCATATTGTGTACGCCGGTTTCACTTTTCCTGTGTCCGATAACTTAATCAGGAATCCTCTTTAGTTACTTCTGCACAGATAGCCTCTATGCATTTGTCTAGTTTTCGGCACGCGAGTAGACAATACTCTCACATGTTAGCTCGTGCTCGCTTGCCACGTGACCTTTTCAAACCAATGGATGAATGCGTACAAAGCCCGCGAGAGGCCAGACCTCGTCCCTTGATACTTCGAAATCAATAGAACGCAACAGATTTCCGTGTATAACAGACACAGCACGGAGTGCTATACGGCAAAGACGTATAGTGCATAACACTCTAAATGCAAGCGACTAACGCGGCATGTAGCCCGAGTATTATACCGCGCCTTGCTCGAGCGTGGGCACCTATATATCTCGTACGTGCGGTCCCACTAACGCATGGTTAATTAGGCAATTAGTTTCGCAGAAATAGTTCCACAAAAGACAAATAACCGATTGCACAGAGATTTCCCTGTGGCTTCAAAACCGCGAAGACACCAATCATCTATCTAAACCCAAGATGAAAAGCATAGAACGCGAATTTTTGTGTGAAAGGTGTACTTCAGTCATGAATAGAAAGTAGTAGATTTCAGCGTTTCCTCATCGGATTCATAACATGCGTCGGGTGATTAGTTTCATTATCTCTTCTCTATTTTTCATCTAGCGGAGGTTCATTATTTTACTAATATTAGAATCAACTAACTAATCATGGAATTCGAGTTAAAATAATTTGCAATCACTTAGAATCAAGAACCATTTTAGAATAGCTTTCATATTCGCACAAGTATGTAAATATTTTAAAGGAATCACAAGATATATATATATACTCTGATTGTCTAGAATAGCCTAAAGGCGAATGCGCAAAAGGAGAGCTTTATACATTCTTAGGATTTTGGCCTCTCAATAGGTCAATAACGATAAACATGCGTTCTAAATCAGACTTCATCGCGAGAAAATAATGGCAGCGAGTTCCGTGCAGAGTGTTTTCAGGGGAGATTAGTCCTGAGCTCAACGATTAGCGTACCAGGGTGTAATCGAGAACGAAATTGTCCACGAGTTGTTAAGAGACAATTTCTCATTATGCCTTTGTGTTTTCATCATGCATCCATTTTCTTTGTTTCTGTCCTTCCGTGTTGGAATTCTCTCCGTTCCTCTTTAGTAAATTGCAAATTTGAGGCTTTTTCTACTGCGAACCGCAGTGTTGATCTGTCTATTTGATCAACTTGTCTCTTTCCGTCTTCGATATAGTTCCTTGGACTTTGAAGACTATTATTTACGAGGTTACGAGATTATGCCTACTGATATCACAATTTGACGTAACCGCTGGTAGCTAGGAACTCGTAATAAGCTTTCCATTGGGAGACGCTAACAATCAATAGTCTCACTGCTAGGCATCTTTTTGTACCAACCGGCGATAACAAGATGAAAGAGTGTAACCGTTTATACGCGTTATATAGTGTGTAGAGATGTGAATCTCGAATGCGTCCGCTGAGTAGTAGAAGTAGTGTAGAGATTCGGGTCCTAGAACCTGAACCCTCAATCTACGGTGTTTGGGCATATGTTGACGCCGTTGCGTCAGCTTGGCGGAGTACGCTCCGTATCTTTTATTTTCACATGACGTCACAAATGGCGTGTACTTCACAGTCCAACATTTTGCTCCCCCGGTGAAAGTGCGGGTAAAGGTAAACAAAGGCAAAGTTGTTAGATGATATTTCTCACATACAATGCGGCAATAACCTTCGGTTAGATAACAACTTACGGCATCGTGCAAACAAGAGGAGTTGAAACTACGAATACACGTGCTAATATGCATGCGATTCTCCGTAACGAGAGTGAAGCAAAATGCCTATAATTATTTTAACTGTTACAAAGTGCTCACGATGTCGTTTACGAACTTTTAACTAGCATGAAAGTTTACACGAACTCTCTCTCTCTCTCTCC
>NW_014577230.1:578060-579899 GCF_000485595.1 Priapulus caudatus
CGTGGACGTCACGGGGATGTGTCGCAGAGACGTGAACGTCACGGGGATGTATCGCAGTGTCGTGGACGTCACGGGGATGTATCGCAGTGTCGTGGACGTCACGGGGATGTATCGCAGTGTCGTGGACGTCACGGGGATGTATCGCAGTGTCGTGGACGTCACGAGGATGTATCGCAGTGTCGTGGACGTCACGAGGATGTATCGCAGTGTCGTGGACGTCACGGGGATGTATCGCAGTGGCGTGGACGTCACGGGGATGTATCGCAGTGTCGTGGACATCACGAGGATGTATCGCAGTGTCGTGGACGTCACAGGGATACATCGCAGTGTCATGCGCATGCAACAGTTTGTCGACACGCAGTTAGTCGGCCGGCGTTCGTGCCTCGGATAATCTCTAAAACCATTAGCAGGCCCCGCTGGCACTTCCAGGTGACTTCCGCCCAGGTAGGTGATAAATAATACGGCCGGAATTCAATATCTACCAATACACGGCCTGGGGGCGGAACGTTACACGATATTCATACAATTGTAACGCGAGGGCCTCGTTTACTAGCCGTGCAATAGTACCATCATCTGCACATCACCTGTCTTGCTTTTCCCGCCATTTTGGAAATCCCTGTGAGTATCGGAGCTGGGGGGTATTGGAGCTGGGTAGTACATTAGCTTGCTCTTGCAAATCATCATATGAGACCTGGCAGTAAGCCTTTGTTGTCTACGTGACGATACCTGGTCGTATTAGTAACGTTAGCTTTTCTATTAGGAGGCACTATATAAATGGAACCTTGTTCATATTGTGTACGCCGGTTTCACTTTTCCTGTGTCCGATAACTTAATCAGAAATCCTCTTTAGTTACTTCTACACAGATAGCCTCTATGCATTTGTATAGTTTTCGGCACGCGAGTAGACAATACTCTCACATGTTAGCTCGTGCTCGCTTGCCACATGACCTTTTCAAACCAATGGATGAATGCGTACAAAGCCCGCGAGAGGCCAGACCTCGTCCCTTGATACTTCGAAATCAATAGAACGCAAGAGATTTCCGTGTATAACAGACACAGCACGGGGTGCTATACGGCAAAGACGTATAGTGCATAACACTCTAAATGCAAGCGACTAACACGGCATGTAGCCCGAGTATTATTATATACCGCGCCTTGCTCGAGCGTGGGCACCTATATATCTCGTACGTGCGGTCCCACTAACGCATGGTTAATTAGGCAATTAGTTTCGCAGAAATAGTTCCACAAAAGACAAATAACCGATTGCACAGAGATTTCCCTGTGGCTTCAAAACCGCAAAGACACCAATCATCTATCTAAACATAAGATGAAAAGCATAGAACGCGAATTTTTGTGTGAAAGGTGTACTTCAGTCATGAATAGAAGGCAGTAGATTTCAGCGTTTCCTCATCGGATTCGTAACATGCGTCGGGTGATTAGTTTCATTATCTCTTCTCTATTTTTCATCTATCGGAGGTTCATTATCTTACTAATATTAGAATCAACTAACTAATCATAGAATTCGAGTCAAATAATTTGCAATCACTTAGAATCAAGAACCATTTTAGAATAGCTTTCATATTCGCACAAGTATGTAAATATTTTAAAGGAATCACAAGATATATATATATACTCTGATTGTCTAGAATAGCCTAAAGGCGAATGCGCGAAAGGAGAGCTTTATACATTCTTAGGATTTTGGCCTCTCAATAGGTCAAGAACGATAAACATGCGTTCTAAATCAGACTTCATTGCGAGAAAATAATAGCAGCGAGTTCCGTGCAGAGTGTTTTCAGGGGAGATTAGTCCTGAGCTCAACGATTAGCGTACCAGGGTGTA
>NW_014577230.1:582384-590281 GCF_000485595.1 Priapulus caudatus
GGATGGATGGATGGATGGATGGATGGATGGATGGATGGATGGATGGATGGATGGATGGATGGATGGATGGATGGATGGATGGATGGATAAATGGAGGGATGAATGGATGGAGAACAGAGAGAGAAGGGGGGATGAGATGGAGAAAGAGCGACAGGGATCGTGAATGGTCCCGTGTGCGTGCGGCAGGGACTCTGTGCGCATGCGCGAGAGCGTACCGTAGATATCGTGAGACGATTAACTTAATCGTTAAACGATTAAGTGGCCGACGCAAGTTTGAGCCATATTGTTGCGCTTGCGATGTCGTCGGCAAATATCTAGCATGCTATAGATGCTGGCGGTCTTTTCGTTAACAATATTTTGTCACTAACAATTAAATCGCCCTCCAGGCGAGCAACTGACGATTTCGTTGAATCGCCAGCTGTGCGCAGAGCTACTTGAAAGTAATTATATAATCGCATCGGCAAGTACATCGGCGAGTTGTAAGTTGTTAGAACGATGCAGCAAATTGAGATTGCGTTAATAAACTTCGTGACGGAAATGTTCTGAACCTTTGGAATATGTTTTACGCAAATGGGTAAATGCGTTATATATAGAATAAATTCGAGTAAAAAAAAAAGTAATTGAATTTTACTTTCTAAAGATAATAATAAAAAGAGTTTGTTTTACAAGCCTAATATAAATGAGCAATACTTGTACTCTTCTTGAATTAGCGTTGCACATCTTGACGTAACTAGGTAAGACGGTAGCAGGTGGCTATTTCATGTATATGCCAGCGGTGACAAATTATCTTTACATGTAATCAAGACTTGATGTAACGCAATATCACGTAATGCGACAAATGTCAACGCTGCGCCTTGGTGTAAACCTGAATAAGGATGAGAGCGTGGCACACAGCGAAGGCGAGGCAGAGAGGTGCGAGCAATTATGTAGTAATTAGTCCACAGCCAGGAATGCTCGTGATTGCGTGCCAAGTCTAGAAGCCCTACTCGGCTGATTGTTGTCCTTTGTTTACAACTGACCTCGCGCAGTTATACGATCGCACCAGCGCCAGGGAATACGCAGCACAGACCTAGAAACGCGGGTGCTATATAAATTATAGTTAAAAATCTGATTGCAGGACGGGATTAGAAAGCGAATTACAGAGCGACATGACGTGCGATATCATTTAATAATTAGATGATTACGGCGGAAGATTATACAGCCAATAGGCAGCAAAACTCGCGCTAGCTGCTACTGACCGATCGCGCAAGGAGACGCCACTGAAGAATAAAATAATAAATAAATAATAAAAATAATAAAATAAAAAAATAAAAATAAAATGAAAAATAATAATAAATAATTAGCTTTAATCCTAGAATTCAAAAGTATTTCCAATGGTGTTACGAATGGACACGAAACAGCACGTACGTCTCCGCGTGAAATGCACGCTTGCTCGAATCGAACTACCTTGTGAGAAGGCCGCCAGCTTGCAGATGACTCTCCCGAAGATCCATCTCCGGTAGATGACATTCGCCAGGGTCACGGGTACGCAGAGCACGGTGACGAGCAGATCTGCGATGCAGAGGTTGACAAGGAAGTAGTTTTTGTTCTTACGCATGTAGTGCATGCGGCAGACGACCAGCACGACGGAGACGTTGCCGACGAGCGAGATGACGAACAGCGGCGCGTAGACGGCGACAAGAGCGATCGTCGTCGGCTGGGAAATCTTCAGCAAACTGTCCTCAAATTCGTCAAAGATCAGGTCCCACTGCGATAGGTTGTTGTCGGCCATTGCTGCCGCTACAGAAGAAACGTAGTCGGAAGTCTTCCCCTCAATATCGCTGCGGCTGGTGGGCGGGAGAGACTCACACACACGTCGCTTCTTCTCTCGATGCTGCTGCGGGGGGACGCACCACACGTGGCTGGCGATATCGCTGCTGCCGCTGGCGGGCGGAAGAGTCACACACACGTGGCTGTCTCGGCTCGATGCCGCTGCTGGAGAAACACACACACACACGTGGCTTCCTCTCTCGATATCTCTGACGCTGCCGGGCGGGAGAAGTCCGCGGCGGATTCTCTCCTCGTTCTTCTCAGTTCTGCTTGTCGGTCAGACGATCGTGCGTGTAACGACGAAGCTGCAACGCCACATCACCGCGCGAGGACATCACGCTCAGAGCGTGCGCAGTGAACGCGCGCGGGGGTGTGCGTGTCGTGCACGCGCGCGCGCGCACCTAATTAACGCCCAACACCTGCGTCAGTCAGTACACAGAACCCAGCACGTACGTCAGTACACAGAACACAACACGTACGTCAGTACACAGAACACAGGCCGTACGTCAGTACACAGAACACAGGCCGTACGTTAGTACACAGAACACAGGCCGTACTTCAGTACACAGAACACAGCCGTACGGACGAATCGATCGCCGCAGCAGCGATGCATGTTATGCTCGCGGCCGACCCACCACTGCTCGCTGACATCGTGTGAGACCCCGCGGGTTCCTGTTTGAGATTCCCCTCGGTGCGAGAGTGCTGCTGCATGCACGCTCGCAGGTAATCGTGAGTGGAGTGAGACAATGTGCGATGGAGTCCGCATGCGGTAGATCACCGCTCGGCGGGCGTCCGGCACGTACGCTGAGCCGTACTAACGGACGTGTCCCCCGAGGCCAGGGACAGATATATTCCTCAAATTGAAACCGCGAACTGCAAATTGGAGCGTAAAATAGGCGGTCATGGCAAGTCGACGGTGGCCAGGGCCCGTATCATAGAAGTATGAAGCAACACCATGTATGTATGATTTTTAGGGCAAATTTGTTTTGAAAGAACCCAGCAAGTTTGTGGAGAAGATTTCGCCCTAGTAGTTGGAACCCCGGGGGCCGTTTTCAGAAACAAAATTAGTCTTAACATTAGTCTTAACATTAACTTCCACTCGTAACCGTTGACAAAAACAACGCAAAGTTACGAGAATGAAAAATCCTCGAAAATATCCTCCATTACGAGAGTCCCTCTCGTAACTTTAATATTAAGTTGAAAATAATACATTTACACTACGCATTACAATTATAGTGATATTATATTTTATAATAATGAATAAAATGTGTGTTTTTCTTGAAAAACACGTCAAAATCAGTAATTATCTACCGATCATAAAACAAAACAAAACATTTACAAATGGCGTATGGCATTTCTTCTCTTGTTTTAAATGTTTGCCACGCTTGCCACGACTCTCGCGTCTCGTGTTTACAGTGTGAGAATTTGTCTTGATGTGCAGAATAAATTCATGACCGCGTCGTTTTTCATGAAATATTATTTATATGTGGTTAGCCATCATAATATGCATAAATGACTGTGATGTACAATAAATGTGTATGAATTTGAATTTTGTGATCGATTCTCATCCAATCAGCAGCCTTGTGATGAAGTTCCTGATATCGTAAGTTTTCTAATAGCTGCGATGTGTTTCTTTCAACGCTCCTCTCGTAACATTAACATTAGTCGTAAGTGTTATCTTAGCATTAACATTAGCATTAACTTTACGATGTTTCTGACAACGGCCCCCCTGATCATGTGCGGTCGTCTGTGTCTTTCTCGCTTCCTCCCCGCCTTCTCTTCATTTCTCTAGCTCTCTCTCACTTCCCTTCTATCTCACTCTCTCTTCCTCTGGCTGTATCTCTTTCTCCCCCTCTCTCTACCTCCATCTCTTTGCATCCATCCCTCGCTCTCTCTCCCTCTGTCTTGCTCGCGCGTTCTCTCTCGCTCTCGCCCCTCTCGCTTATTATGCGCTCTCTCATGTTCTCTTTGGTTTCGTCTTTCTCTCGCGATCTGTCTCTTCCTCTCTTCGTGTATGTGTGTCTATGAGCATAGTTTTCTCTTGAACCGGTTCTGAAAGGCATGCTTCGTATAACGCTATCCGCCATACAGTAGTACCATAACGGTACCACTATACAGTAGGCTTGAACATTTAATCCTAGTTATAAAGTTGTTTATTATGCTCAAAGGAGTTGTTTTGTTAAGATTGCGTGGGAATTGTAGGTAATATAATGTGTTCACGTGGTACATGTCGGATCGATTACTTATAGTCTGCATGAAAAATGATTATATATATATATATTATTATTTTTCATGCAGACTATACGTTATAAGTTATATAAATTATATATATATATATATATATTGTAGCAACGCTGAGGTCAGTAACCGCAGTTAGCATCAGTCCACACAAGCTAATTTTACACCATACCGACGGGCTAGAAGCACCGATCTATCTTGGACCACTGGACACATACACTGCTACAAATAGCCACCCGGTTAGTTACATAGAGATTTAGTTTCACGAGCCATCCACCCCCCATTTCGGTCGTAAGGTGGGTTGTACGCAAATGATATGCGCGCTCTGTTTCTTTTCTCGGTTGCTGCTTGTGTTTTTCGTAGCGGAGCTTGTAATTATAGCCGTTGTCGTTTAATGTCTGTTGATATGTGGCGCCGCTTTTTCAAAAAATTTCTCACTGGAGGATATCTGCGAGAGTCGCTTGTTAATGCCAATTGGATATTCTTCAGAACGGCCGGTGGGTGTGGTTAGAATTGATTGTTAACATACTGCAATTTGTTGTTTGGTTTCATGTACGGCTTGTATTGTTCCGAGTTCAAATCAAGTGTCACATCCAAAAAATTTACAATATTTTGTTTTGCTTCGATCGTTATTCGTAGACCCTTATCCCGGAAAGCTTTACAAATGTCTTTCTTTGGGCGTTTTCGATTTCTTTTGGTGTCTTGTTAAAATTGCCGCGAGGCCGTCGTCTCTGTATAGACCCGCAGTGAATTCCCATACTTCGGCTGTAGTAGGGACAGCATGTAGCAGACCAGCCAGTTCGCACGATTCTTGCTCCGTCAAAAGATTCCATTCCCTATCAAATCCGCTTCGTTGTTTCTTCTATCCAAGGTTTCTCCGTTGTTAAATAATAATGCGTGCTTAGTGTGAAGACTTATGTCGTTTCTCGTGCTCTTGGATTTTAGTGTACGTTGCTTGCGTAGTCGCACGCCTTTGTCAGAAGGCTTCTCGGTAATTGAAGGGTAAAAATCTATTATGTCGAAGTTGATGAATTTCGCGGATTGTTTGTTAGGGAAATCTTTTATACCGATTCGAGAGCTTCGGGGCGTGCCTCTTCAAAGGTTTAGACCTGTAGATTCGACGACGTTCTTAACTAGTCTCTCTGTTATAATTTTGCTAATGTGACCTATTTCGGATTTTGTCGGTGTGATAAGTCTGCAGCTGGGTTTATTCTTGAAGTCGGGTTTGTGATCTTTCAGAGTTATGAACGCTTCCTTCTCTGCTATGCGTTCGATTCGGTCGTCCAGGTTGACACGCTCAGCTATTACTTTCGCATCTCGATTGAGTGAAGGTACTTTATTATTGCCCGCTTTCTTATACGTTTTCGTCATGTTTGATTCTAAAAGTTTGTTATACTCCTCTTTATCCATAGCATAGTAGTTATTCGTTTTGTCGGCTTTTACTGTCACTTTTTCGGTGTTCTTCGTTGCTTTTAGATCTCGGGATAGCTTTGCTTGGAAGTCGTTTCGTTTAGCCTCGAACTCTACATTTTGTATTAGTTTTGTCAAACTGTTTTAATTCCTCGATCACAGGTGATGACTTGTTGCTCTTAAATCCAAAAGTTTCTCGTTCTGTTTCTGGTTTGGGATTGAGAAAAAAGAAGGCTTTCCAGCGCATACGTTTCAAGAAAAGTTCCGTTTGTTCGATCAGTCGCTTGAGATATGACGTTTTCTGTGCTGCCGGGATGTTCTTCGTAGAATAGTCAAAAGATATCCGATCCATCTTGATGCAGCGACTCCAATAAGTGCTCTACAGTGAAGGAGCAATGTAGATTCCAATGTGTTGTTTATGAACTCGTGTGTGCGAGAGTGCTCAATACTACCATGAGTAGAGCAAATTAGATAAAGTTATACGGACACGGTAGAAATTTTGACTCTGTTTATTGGCATACAGAACTGTTTCGTGTGGAGGCGAAAGCTCCACACTCATCAGTGCCTAATACAGAGTGGTCTATTAAAACATCCCGAGCAGTAATAAAAAATGTACGTTTGCGTCGTTGCGTCATTTGCGTCATTTGCGTTACGAATCGTAAATAAGTGCTTCCTCCAGAAAACAAACTCCACAAGATATTCATAAGAACAATGTTAAGATCTCGTACAGCTGCATGCCTAACGTAAGAAATATAATTAGAGGGAAACAACAGAAATACTGCAGATCAACACGGAAACGGTAAAAACAACAGAAAATGCAACTGCCCGAAAAAACGTAAGTGCGCACTGGATGAAAATGCCTTGCTAAAGACATAATATACCGAGCAACAGTGGCAAGCGAAAAATAAGACAGAAACATACGTCGGACTAACAGCTACCTCTTTCAAGGCAAGACTAGCGAACCATAGGCATCCTTCACTACGGAATCAAACGGAACTCGACAGAAGCTTAGTAAACATATTTGGAACTTGAAAGACAACAACCTAGACTACGCGATAAATGGAAGATACTGAGCAAAGCGCCACACTACTCGAAACACTACGAAAAATGCAACCTATGCTTAACAGAGAAGTTCTACATATTGTGCAAACCTGAGACCGCGACACTGAACAAGAGAAACGAACTTGTTAGTAAATGCAGACATAACGATAATTTTATGTAAACTCTTGGCAATGATTCAGTTTAGCGCCAGCGCGCAGCAGTCACCGACAATGACGCGTTAATTGTAATCTATGGTATTTCTTTAGAACGCTCACGCATGAACAATAGATGAACATTATGCATGATGTTTTTATACTGCTCGGATGTTTTAAATAGATCACTCTGTATTAGGCACTGATAGTGTGGAGCTTCGCTACACACCGAAACAGTTCTGTATGCAATAAACAGAGTCAAAATTTCTACCGTGTCCGTATAACTTTATCTATCTATCTATCTATATATAATATATATATATATATATATATTATATATATATATATATTGTAGTCGCTGGGTTATTTCTGGCTGCCAGACAACTGTGCGCTGTAGCTGCGTGCTATGTGCGCCGTGTAATGTGTGACTAAACTTACGAATACGATAATAAATGAGAATAGATGATGTACGTCGTTTCACTGTATATTTCATACACACAAAACACACACACACGTACACCATAGAAGCTAGGCAACCGAAGAGTGTAAACATAAGAACCCGCGTGTCTCTCCGTGGCGGGCTCTTTTATACCCGATCTTGCAAGATGATGCGCGAATTCCTTACCAATATGCCTTCCTACCACTCACTGCCGGCTACAAGGAAGGCATAGGTCCCCTTATTAGGGCCTACAAACGGTTGAATGCGAATACCAGTATGAATTGACCACTGGCGAGTCAGGGTTGGAGATGTGTTGCGCTCTCTCGGAAGTTAGATTAGAGGTGACATCGATAGCCTTAGCCGGGTAAGGTGTNGAGAGAGAGAGAGAGTAGGCTAGGAGAGCTGCACGTCCTACCTCTGCATGCACGCACGCACGCACGCACGCACGCACGCACGCACGCACGCACGCACGAACGCACGCACGCACGCACACACGCACGCGGCGCGCCTTCAGGGAACATAGTCCGGTACGTCGGACGGCGGATCCGGTAACATGCGTCACCTGGGCCTCTGCCTGCTTCTCTATGTGTTTACCTGCCTGTATGCCCTCCATCCTGCCTGTATGCCCGCCCTCCCTCCTGCCTGTATGCCCGCCCTCCCTCCTGCCTGTATGCCCTCCCTCCTGCCTACATGCCCTCCCTCCTGCCTGTATGCCCTCCCTGCTGCCTGTATGACCCCCCTCATGCCTGTATGCCCTCCCTCCTGCCTGTATGCCCTCCCTCCTGCCTGTATGCCCTCTCTCCTGCCT
>NW_014577231.1:0-1007 GCF_000485595.1 Priapulus caudatus
CCACCTTACGCGGGTATTGAAACAATAAGGGGGGGGGAGCTTAGATGGTCCACGTTTGATGATAGAGAAGCGAAGAGCGAACTTAAATATTTAAGAAGATTAAATTATATGGATGAAGAGAGGAAATGCAGGGGAATAGCGGAAGCTATCAGTGCAGGAAATTTTACGTCGGATTGGAATAGACGAGTAAAATTCCTGGGGAAAGTATGACGAAGAACAGTTATTGATAAATAGAGACTGGGAAAACAGCGAATCATGGAACAATACGGTGGAGAAAATCATTATAAAAAGCAGCACAATCATATGGAGAAAGGGGATGGTAAATAAAAGCACACTAGAGCTATATAAAGGGAAAACATTTCCTAAACAAGAAACCCTTTGCAATAATAACAAAATCGGCAGTAAGCTGCTGTACCAATGTAGAGCCGGATGTCTCCCCGTAAATAAAAAAAACCAGGAGATGGTTAGGGAAAGAAAATTGCACTGTGTGCAATGGGCATTGTGTAGAGCAGGTTAAACATTACTTAGAATCAGCCTGGAAGCTCCGTAACAATATCTCCCGGTAAAGTAAAATTACCGGTGGGAAACTATCAAAAATAAAAAGGGAAACACCGATCTAAAGGTTCCCGTTCATACATACATACATACTACATGTGAGTCTGACAGTTCGAGATATACTTTCTGCTTACATCTGTACGACATCTCTCTAGATTATTACACATTGTCGTGTGTGGTTATAGAGTGTCTTCAGAGCGTAAGCTTCACTCACTTCAAATGTTACATTTGAATAATTTTTTCTTTCGTGTGAGTTCTCATGTGTCTCTTCACAGCACCCGAATGCGAGAAGGCAGCATCACACAGATCGCACTTATACGGTTTCTCTCCAGTGTGTGTTCTCATGTGTGTCTTCACAGCACCCGAATGCGAGAAGGCAGCATCACACAGATCGCACTTATACGGTTTCTCTCGCGTGTGAGTTCTCATGTGTGTCTTCACATTACCCAGAC